>NW_025534927.1:0-85000 GCF_020615455.1 Coregonus clupeaformis
CAGAGGCATCTTGGGCACTCAGGGGCCTCCTGGTCCACCTGGTGTCCCAGGCCCCGCTGGCCCTCAAGGCCCCGCCGGTCCTTCAGGACTGGCCCCCTACAGCGGCTCTGGATACAGGCTGGAGGAGGTCAAGGACTACATACAGAGTGAGTATGGTCAAATTAATAACGGTTTCATAAATGGTTTTCTACTGAGTGGATAATGACATAGTACTTTCCAAAGATTCATAGAGTTACAGCAGTACATAAAGAGTTAGTTTGCCATTATCCACCCTGTAGGTCTAAACCAGGAAATAAAAGTGAATAGATTACTTGAAACGCCTCGAGCCTGTACAATAGGTTAGCCTAATTACATCACTTTATGGATGTCCGCCCCAAGATAAAAAGGTTAATTATTACAAAGAAAAATAGACATTGCCAGGGGATTTTACAGACTCCCATTCATTTCAAAGCAATCATTTGTCCTTGGCATTGAGTTACTGACCCAGATCAGTGGGTATCAGTGGGAATAACTGGCATATTGTATTTTCTTCTCCAGGTGATGGTCTAAGAGGGGGCATGTTTGGGCCCCCAGGCCACCCAGGTCCCCCTGGACCCCAGGGACACAAGGGAGAGCAGGGTGACTCTGGGAACGGCTACGTCTTCGACCACAGGACCAACGAGGGAAGCAGGCTGGCTGAGACTGAGACAGACTACTCCAATATAGCGGTCCGAGTGACTGACTACATCAAGTGTAAGTGAAACTGAATATCCAATACTGTCATCGCAGTGCTACAATATACTGTTCAGCGCTAGACACATTTAAACTCAACATTTAAAACAAAATTATTCAAAGCTTATTTGTTTCCAATAACAATGGATCAACGGAATGGCACATTGACTTGAATGGGAATGCCAGTTCTAGTAATTCCATTTATATGCCAATGGGCCACACATGTTGATAAGTAAAGATAGCGACCATCGACAATGAATGAAGAGTCCTACTTTTGCTGGTCATTGGATGTAAATGCATATGCTATCTCTGATCTTGATTGTATCCCATCCCGCAGCCCATGGTCTTTTGAGGCACGTGGTTGAGAACCGCTCTCAGCTGGAGAAGTCACAGGTTGTTCAAGGACCCCCAGGACCCCCTGGCCCACCCGGTGCTCCAGGATTCAGCCATGTGTTTGGTTCCCATAGTAACGCCACTGACCTTGTGGAATACATCAGAGGTGAGAATAATACAGTATAAATGCAATTCATTTACGAATATCAAATTATACATTTTAATTAAGAACAGTACCAGTTGTCATGTCCAATTTTTACAATTGAACATTGTGGGGCTTTGCCCTTGTGCTTGGACCCCAAATGCTGCTTGCAGCTTTAACTGTATATGAAATAACCTTATGTATCCTCCATAGCCCATGGAAACATTCTGGGACCCCCTGGGAGGCCAGGACAGAAAGGGGACATAGGACATACAGGTCACAAAGGAGAGAGAGGTACCTTTTGAACCATTACACCTTTTAAATCTTTAGAATTGCGCTCTTGATTATTTGCCAGGTCTTTGTAAACCATTGTGTTAAGCCACTTTGGTGATCAGGTGAGACAAAGTCATAAAATAAGTCCCATTGTGACACTTTCACTCTGATTTCTGGTAAACCAGGACTGGATGGCATCCCAGGAAGGACAGGCCTCCCTGGTCTGGAGGGGGAAATGGGGGAAAAGGGAGAGAAAGGTAGGTCATGTTAATCACAGAGATCCTATTCAAGTTTTCTCTTTACCAACATACTTAAGTTGCTACAGTAGGATCCATTCTAGGGATACTACATGTAATTCTATGATGACAGTACCCTCAATACAAGTGTCCCTGCTATGCATGATGTGTCTATCTGACCTAGTTATGCAAAAAGAGAGAATATGGTTTCATTATGATTTCACATTTTTCCTCAGGAGAATACACACTTGTGACGCACAGAAGAAGGAGGAATGTCGGTGTTTGAGAAACAAATGATTGATAAATGCTCATTAAAGGTGAATGAAAGTCCGATGAAATATGTAATCTCATGAGCATACATGTTTGGGGCCTAATGCCTTGGAGACATTACTGATGTAAATGTATAGTTTTCTATAGGATAAACTGTTGAACAGTGTAGTATTCCATGCACTTATGTATTGTTGTTGATTTTTATGTGTAAAATATGTCTTTATGATCTATTTTTACTATAGTGTTTGATATGGGGTTTCTTTCCAATTCACCTCCTTGCATGTTGATAGTGGAAATAGTTCAATTATGTGGTGAAAAATATGACAGGGTGTGCTATTTCTATTCAATACCTTTTGTACTATTGTGCTATTATCGTTATTGGACTTTGATATCGAACAAAACCAAAAACATCGTCAAAATCTCCTTTGAATGTACTGGTATCACTTTATACAAAATAAAGCTTAGTTTTAACTTATTTAATCAAAGTGGAACATAAGGTTCACATTGTTCATTGTTGCTATAGACTCACTCAAGAAACAAACAAGTACACAATATTGCATACAGGAAATTGTTTATTTACAGAACAATGCAAATCTACAGTACATAGGCATTCTATAAACTATAAAGTAAACTCGTCTTAAAAATGCACATGACTTTATCATGGTAGTTCAATTTCAAACAACATTCTGAAATCAATCATGATACAATTTGAAAATCTGAATGAAATCATGACACTAATAACATAACACATAGTGATATGATTGGTATTCAATTATATTTTCAATTCAGCTTAAATTTCAGATTTGAAATGAACTTTTTGACAATTGAGGAAACTACAATACTGTACTGTAGTAAAGATACATTTCCACATAAATAGCTACTGGCAGAGTATCTTCATTTTGTGAAAGGTGCACAGCACTCCTTCATTGTGTATGATGTTTTGTCTTTATTTGCCACTATTACAGACCAATTATAAAATAGCATTGATTGATTGTTGTTCCTGAAGCCAATCAGAAAAGGGCGAGATGACAAATAGACCAATCAGAGGTCATGATGGCCTAAACCAGTCAGGTCCAACAGTTCCTTTTTAACAAATTATTTTCAACTGTATTGAAGGTTATAGGCTACCACCACTTCAGAGTAGATCATGCATATCTATGATAAAATAGGTTAAAACTGTGGTTCTGAAAATGTTTTCAAAACTGTTAAACTCATGATAACGTCATATTCATTATCCTTAGATTAAATAAGTAACGAACCAAACATTTGAATATGATACTGTAGGCTATACGAATATAAAGATCACTTGGGGCGGGATTTGAACTAAGTCTGATTAAAATAACTACACAGAGGGCCACAACATGAATACCGTATCTTCATACATTTTGTTGAAAACATTAAGGCTATTAGCTAGTATGAATGATAATAAAACAGTATCATAATTTCCTTACAAACAAACCCAAAAGCCATGCAGGTCAACTGATTAATATGGTAATGCAATAATACCTTATTACTGGGAGGCAATTTTTTAAACAATACACAGACATACCAAAAATTGGCATGAAAGTCTAACAAAACAGACCTCCTTATAGGTCCTCACAGATTTCTATCGAATGATATAACAACGCCATTTCAGCAACCACAGTGAAAACCTTGTCTCTGTCTGGATATAAACAAACACCATTTTAATACCCCCTCCTTGATATGCTAAAACAAAATGGGTACTTGCCGACTACACCAAATTACAAAAAGAGCTAAACAAATCTCAAGAGTTGTGCTGAAGATGAAAGGCATGCTCATGAAACCTGAAGAAAGATACTAGCCTGGGAATCTCAACCGAATCACTCCGTTTCACGATTGTTGAAGTAAAACAACAGTGAAAGTAGTGATTCACTTTGGACTCCCAGGCTAGATGAAAGGAACCATTTCCGACAAGATAGAAATCCCAAACTGTTGTTTATAAGCTCCAAAAAATAACATTTGATACCATAATTATAGCATAAGAAGTTGAACTTGCATTCAAATCCATGCACAACTTCAGGCAGTCACTCCCTAGTCCATTTGAAACTAAATTCAATATCTTATGAAGATATGTGTGATGCATATAAAATATATCATGCCTATGTCAAAATTCACTATAAAAAATGTGCTGCTCATCTTTTACCAAAAGTACATTCTTATCATATCATTAGCTCTCTCAAACATCACCATAGATATTGAATATATAAGTACATTATACTGGACTTCAGTGGTATAACATTTTACTTTATCCTTTTTATTTAGTGCAAATAACTAATGAAATAAAAATCGAGCAGCATTTGTTTTATCAGAGGAAGCTTACATTTGAAAAGCCAGTCCATTTAAATAAAATTATTCAGGCACTAGATTATTCAAGAAAAAAAAAAGATTCACAAATTAAAAAGAATCAGCAATTAAAATACTAAATCTGCCTGAGACACGTTAGTGACTTAGAGGCAAGGATTGGAGTAACACGGTGCCAAAGTATCGAATTTGAAAATGCATAATGTCAGGAATCTCCTTCATAACTCATTTCAAAAGAGGAAGCTATAAGACAGTAATAATAAAACTGGTTGTGTTCAGTCAGTGGAAAACGTTTTGAAATGGAGTGAAACAGGGAGGTACTACTTCTACAATAAGAACACAGATTCAAACTTTTGCTACGGTGTGCCCAACTGAACACGACCCTATACAATGAAAAAGGGGTAAATTATATAACAGATCACCATTAAAAGGGTATTCATGATTAACACAGTCTGTAGCTTGAGGGGTACTGTCCCATCCTCTTCCAGAAACCGATAGATGGGTACACACACCCTTAGAGGGGTACAAACACACCCCTTGGAGATAGCCCCCTTCGTCCCCCTGACTGTCATCAGCGGAGACGGGGCAAGGCAGCAGAGGCTCAGTCTTATTAGTGTGTGTGTGTGTGCCCGTCTATTTTGTGTGTGTGTGTGTGTGTATCCATCTGGAGTGTGTATATCTGTTCATCGTGTGTTGTGTGTGCCTTCAATATGTGGGTGTGCCCATGTTTATGTCCATCCGGAGTGCCATGATAGGGTTAACCTCTAGAAGCCAGTGGAGTGGACACTGGGGATGGGGTAGAACTTGGAGATGCGGCTCTGGGCCGAGGGGTTAAGGCACTCTGACTCTCCACTCATCTTAAAGAAGACCTCCTGCTCCTGAAGCTTCCTGGCAAACTCTTCCTCCAGAGCCTAAGGTCAACAGACATATGGTTGGTGAGTGGATCACAAGCAAGAGATTACATAATAATAATTTGGTGGCTGCTTATATTTGTAGTGCTCTCTTATTCTGAAGAGACTAGCGATCTTTAAATTTTTTATTTCACCTTTATTTAACCAGGTAAGCCAGTTGAGAACAAGTTCTCATTTACAACTGCGACCTGACCAAGATAAAGCAAAGCAGTGCGATAAAAACAACAACACAGAGTTACATATGGGGTAAAACAAAACATAAAGTCAAAAAATACAACAGAAAATATATATACAGTGTGTGCAAATGTAGCAAGTTATGGAGGTAAGGCAATAAATAGGCTATAGTGCAAAATAATTACAATTAGTATTAACACTGGAATGATAGATGTGCAAGAGATTATGTGCAAATAGAGATACTGGGGTGCAAATGAGCAAAATAAATAACAATATAGGGATGAGGTAGTTGGGTGGGCTAATTTCAGATGGGCTGTGTACAGGTGCAGTGATCGGTAAGGTGCTCTGACAACTGATGCTTAAAGTTAGTGAGGGAGATAAGAGTCTCCAGCTTCAGAGATTTATGCAATTCGTTCCAGTCATTGGCAGCAGAGAACTGGAAGGAATGGCGGCCAAAGGAGGTGTTGGCTTTGGGGATGACCAGTGAGATATACCTGCTGGAGCGCATACTATGGGTGGGTGTTGCTATGGTGACCAATGAGCTAAGATAAGGCAGGGATTTGCCTAGCAGTGATTTATAGATGGCCTGGAGCCAGTGGGTTTGACGACGAATATGTAATGAGGACCAGCCAACAAGAGCGTACAGGTCACAGTGGTGGGTAGTGTATGGGGCTTTGGAGACAAAACGGATGGCACTGTGATAGACTACATCCAATTTGCTGAGTAGAGTGTTGGAGGCTATTTTGTAAATGACATCGCCGAAGTCAAGGATCGGTAGGATAGTCAGTTTTACGAGGGCATGTTTGGCAGCATGAGTGAAGGAGGCTTTGTTGCGAAATAAGAAGCAGATTCTGGATTTAACTTTGGATTGGAGATTCTTAATGTGAGTCTGCAAGGAGAGTTTACAGTCTAACCAGACACCTAGGTATTTGTAGTTGTCCACATACTCTAGGTCAGACCCGTCGAGAGTAGTGATTCTAGTCGGGTGGGCAGGTGCCAGCACCGTTCGATTGAAGAGCATGCATTTAGTTTTACTAGTGTTTAAGAGCAGTTGGAGGCTACTGAAGGAGTGTTGTATGGCATTGAAGCTCGTTTGGAGGTTTGTTAACACAGTGTCCAATGAAGGGCCAGATGTATACAAAATGGTGTCGTCTGCGTAGAGGTAGATCTGAGAGTCACCAGCAGCAAGAGCGACATCATTGATATACACAGAGAAAAGATTCGGCCCAAGAATTGAACCCTGTGGCACCCCCATAGAGACTGCCATAGGTCCAGCCAACAGGCCCTCCGATTTGACACATTGAACTCTATCTGAGAAGTAGTTGGTGAACCAGGCGAGGCAGTCATTTGAGAAACCAGGGCTATTTAGTCTGCCAATAAGAATGCGGTGGTTGACAGAGTCGAAAGCCTTGGCCAGGTCGATGAAGACGGGTGCACAGTACTGTCTATTATCGATCGCGGTTATAATATCGTTTAGGACATTGAGCGTGGCTGAAGTGCACCCATGACCAGCTCGGAAACCGGATTACATAGCGGAGAAGGTACGGTGGGATTCGAAATGATCGGTGATCTGTTTGTTAACTTGGCTTTCAAAAACTTTCGAAAGGCAGGGCAGGATGGATATAGGTCTGTAACAGTTTGGATCTAGAGTGTCACCCCCTTTGAAGAGGGGGATGACTGCAGCAGCTTTCCAATCTCTGGGGATCTCAGACGTTACGAAAGAGAGGTTGAACAGGCTAGTAATAGGGGTTGCGACAATTTCGGCGGCTAGTTTTAGAAAGAAAGGGTCCAGATTGTCTAGCCCAGTTGATTTGTAGGGGTCCAGATTGTGCAGCTCTTTCAGAACATCAGCTGTCTGAATTTGTGTGAAGGAGAAGCGGGAGGGGGGGCATGGGCAAGTTGCAGCGGAGGGTGCAGAGCTGGTGGCCGGGGTAGTGGTAGCTGGGAGGAAGTGCTCTTATTCTCCATGGACTTTACAGTGTCCCAAAACTTTTTGGAGTTAGTGCTACAGGATGCCAATTTCTGTTTGAAAAAGTTAGCCTTTGCTTTCCTAACTGCTTGTGTATATTGGTTCCTGACTTCCCTGAAAAGTTGCATATCTCGGGGGCTATTTGATGCTAATGCAGTACGCCACAGGATGTTTTTGTGCTGGTCAAGGGCAGTCAAGTCTGAGGAGAACCAGGGGCTATATCTGTTCTTAGTTCTGACTTTTCTGAATGGGGCATGTTTATTTAAGATTGAGAGGAAATTACTTTTAAAGAACAACCAGGCATCCTCTACTGACGGAATGAGATCTATATCCATCCAGGATACCTGGGCCAGGTCAATTAGGGAAGGCCTGCTCGCTAAAGTGTTTTAGGGAGCGTTTGACAGTGATGAGGGGTGGTCGTTTGACCGCGGATCCGTTACGGACGCAGGCAATAAGGCAGTGATCGCTGAGATCCTGGTTGAAGACAGCGGAGGTGTATTTAGAGGGTAAGTTAGTCAGGATGATATCTATGAGGGTACCCATGTTTACGGATTTAGGGTTGTACCTGGTAGGTTCGTTGATAATTTGTGTGAGATTGAGGGCATCTAGTTTGGATTGTAGGATGGCCGGGGTGTTAAGCATATCCCAATTTAGGTCACCAAGCAGTACGAACTCTGAGGATAAATGGGGCGCAATCAATTCACATATGGTGTCCAGGGCACAGCTGGGGGCTGAGGGGGGTCTGTAGCAAGCGGCAACAGTGAGAGACTTATTTCTGGAAAGGTGGATTTTTAGAAGTAGAAGCTCAAACTGTTTGGGCACAGACCTGGATAGTATGATAGAGCTCTGCAGGCTATCTCTACAGTAGATTGCAACTCCACCCCCTTTGGCAGTTCTATCTAGACGGGAAATGTTATAGTTGGATGGAAATTTCAGAATTTTTAGTGGCCTTCCTAAGCCAGGATTCAGACACTGCTAGAACATCAGGGTTGGCGGAGTGTGCTAACGCAGTGAATAACTCAAACTTAGGAAGGAGACTTCTGATATTTACATGCAAGAAACCAAGGCTTTTACGGTTACAGAAGTCAACAAATGATAGCGCCTGGGAAGTAGGAATGATACTGGGGGCTGCAGGGCCTGGGTTAGCCTCTACATCACCAGAGGTACAGAGGAGGACTAGAGGAGGACTAGTACTGTTTCACACATGTACAAGATACGCATTTGTGGAATGGAAATGCGAAATGTGTTTTTTTACATATCCCGATTCCCCCTGAGACACCCTCGGAGAGTGGGGTCACGGCCAGGCATTATCAGCGGAGCAATTAGGGTTAAGTGTTTTGCTCAAGGGCACATGGACAGATTTTTCACCTAGTCAGCTCGGAGATTCGAAATAGTGGTGTTTCGGTTACTGTCCCAATGCTCTAACCGCTAGGCTACCTCCTGCCCTACCTACCGCCATGTGTTTGAACTACAAGTACCTCAGAAACAAAACATGTGCCAAATATGCTCTGCCTAATATTCAACAGAAAAATAGATGATTTCCTGTCAGGGGTTAACTGGTGTAATGGCTACCTTCTTCCTGGGTCGTAGTTTCTCCCTCCACTCCTTCAGCTCCAGGCTGTGCTCCTCATCCAGCTCCTTCAGCTTCTGGGTCTCATGCTCTATCAGGAGGTGGCACTTCTCATTCTGAAACACACAGCGCACACATTGGGTGTTACACGCTGTACTGAATCACAGATGAATCCAAGTGTGTGTGTTAAATGTGTGCGTTTTCTATTGCACCCTGTGCAATTGCAGATTCCCTGATATGTGTGTGTGTGTATGCCTGCCTGCGTGCGTGCTCGTGTTATACAGTATATGTTATACCGTACACTTTTAGAAAGAAGGGTACAGTATTGTTCCCTGGAGTACAACAAGATGAAAAAATGCTTAATGTACCTTCAGAGGTACACATAATGATCTCACATGGTACTGTTCGGTACCTTTTAGGGTACATGTGCAGATAAAGAGTATAATGGTACATTTTTATAACCTATATTATGAATATAAAAGGTATAATCATCACACTCTCACTCTCAAAAATGGGGTACAATGTGAAGGTTAATTTCTCAGGGTACAAACATATTTTGTGTACCCTCAATACACTTAATACCCACCATAGGGTACAATGATGAATTTTTGCCACCTAAAAGGAACTAATGGCTTTGTCATTGGGGTGGTACCCCAAAAAGGCACATTTGTACCATAATTATTATCATCATATTTCCCAGCATGCTCTACTGCAGGTAGATTTTTTTGCATGTACATTGATTGATTAATCTTATGCTACACAAAGATAAATAACATACATTTTTCTAAACTAATCCAATCAGTTAGTTAGATTTGTTTCTCCCATTACTGAAATGGTTGTTCCAATTTAAATGGCTTAGGTAGTCTCCTCAAAATGTTCCTAACTCTGGCAGTCATTATGAATGCAGGTTGCAGGTGAATAAAAATTCCTGTTGGATATCCTAACTCTGGTTGGATTCCAATAGGAATTACAAATCACTTTGCAAGCCAGTATAAAATGAATTGCAGGTAGGTTTGCAAAATTCTGGTACATTTCCAAGATTTTCTAGGAATCCCAGTTGGAAGATTCCTGGAAACGGGAGGGAATAAGCAGGAAATGCTCCAACCAGGGTTTTTCCAAGAATCTGGTAATTTGGGGTATGTTACCAGAATTTTGCAAGCAGGCCTGATGTGGCCTGTAAACCAAGGGTTTCAGGACACTGTATTAGGGTAAAACTAGTCATCAAAATAAGGCCTAATGAGATATGTAATGTATTGTCATAAAGAGTTTAATTTAAATTATAATATATGCTTAGGAACTCACTTGGTGAAGGCCACAGGTCTGAAAATGAACGAATTTAACAACAATGTTTCTGTCACTAACAAATACAGTCATGGATGGTAACTGTGCAATTCAATCAAAAAGGCAAGGCACACTGGGAAATTGTATTGGAGGCGTGGCATAGTGGGGGAGTGGCTTTCAGATAGTTATTTTTGGCCACCTGTGAGTGGAAGTGTTGTACTACTTTAAGTGGTCTATGGTAGAGGTCAATTTTTGCCACTTACAAGGAACAAATGGCTTTGTCACTGTGGTGGCACTATATAAAGGCACAAAGCATGCTTTTGTACCTGCGGAGAAAGTTACTATCTGAGGTCTGAACTTGGGTACAATTATGTACCTATAACTAAAAGTACAAAGGAGGACCTTACAGGGTACCACCCCAGTGACACGCCATTGTACCCCTTTAGGAACAAATCTACACCTTTATTTCTGAGAGTGTACCTGTAACTGCTGCAGCTCCCTGACGTTGGCGTCACACTGCAGTTGCAGGTCTCTCATCTGGTTCTCATGTTTCTGGTGCTGGTGGAGCCTCTCATTCTTCTGCCTCTTCTCCTCCTGGGCTGCAAACTGTCAAACACACAGAAATATCTCACTTACTCAACTCACACGAGTATTAAAATAGGCCCAATTACCGTTGGAACTTGATACATGCTTAATTTGCACTAGCAGTCTCAAGCTTGACCTAGCATTGCCAAAAGTACTATAAATCCAACTAAATCCTTCAGTGCCTGGGAAAGTCCCTTTGACTTGGATCAACAAGCTCAGAGACTTTACCTCTTTCTCCACTGAAAGCAATGTCTATAATCCCTCATTATACTTTGAAAGTAACATCTACATACATACGTTTCCATTCACAGTTATGTATTTTTTGACCAACAAAATGGCCGTTAATAGTCTTTTATGAATATCCTCTATCTTTTACCTGTTTGACCTTCTCCCTCTCCTGCTCGGGTGTGATGGGGCCCCCAGTGATACGGAGGCTCTTCTTGAACATGGCCATTCGTGTCTTGGCCTCGCTGCGCTGGATCTTGGGTAAGCGGGCCCTCTCCTGAGTCTGCCTGTTCTTCATCTCCTCGATGAGACGCTGGTTGTAGCGCTGCATCTGCTCCATCTCCTACAGAGGGAGGGGAGGGGGGGGGGGCAGAAACACATCATTAGCTGTCATATAAATGAGATATTTGAGATATTAGAGTAGTTGCCAAAGTGCTAGCCAAATAGTTGTCTTGTCAACGTTACAGTCCACATTTGGCAAAACAATGACGCATCATTGTTGAATGTAGAAACAGAAATACCCAGGCATATTTCCAATCTGATTTAATATCAGCTGTTATGAGTCATAACTTGTAGTCATTCAGTATTATGCCTCACTCTATCCCCCAACCTGTTCAGGTATTTTGCTCCTAGTGGTTCAGTTCAGGATTAGGTTTATGAGATCTGATCCTGAATCAGCTGTTGTTTGTCTATCTGGAAGCCTCACTGTACCTTCTCATGTCTCTTGAGCAGCTGGTGTCTCTGCATGAAGTACTGGTCTTTGAGCTGTTGTTTAAACAACTGGTGTTTCTCCTGTAGGTGACGCTCTTCCAGCTCCCACATAGCTGCTTCCCGTGCTGCAAGGACCAAAGACAGAAACACACACTCAGTACAAGGAAACACTGCATTATCCGGAAGTTCAGCATATTATTATTAGATACAATACCCCACCACTGTAATCAGATCTTTCATCTGCATTCCTTTGTATTTGATGTTGACGAATCTTGGTACCCAAAAACCATGTCATGGGACACTAGATTTGACTAACTGGTTAGCTTGAAATGTGTTTGTGAGACACTTGCTTCAGACATTCATTTTCCTTCACTTTCTAACGACATGGCTCATACCAGCAAGTCATAAAGGCCTCCAGCTGGTGAACATTTCCGTGGAGCTATTTCTGTAAGCTGATGTGTATGAAGTGTGGGATGACTGGAATCTGATCAGGCAGAGTTATTAGGCCGCTGTTCAGTTCAGTTCATGATAGGTTCTCAGCATTAATAGGTATTATAAACTGGGTGGTTCTAACCCTGAATGCTGATTGGCTGAAAGACGTGGTATATCAGACCGTATATCACGGGTATGACAAAACATTTAATTTCACTTATATATGTTACATTGGTAACAGGTTTATAATAGCAATCAGGCATCTCAGGGTTTGTGGTATATGGCCAATATACCACGGCTAAGGGCTGTATCCAGGCACTCCGTGTTGCGTCGTGCATAATATTGGCCATATACCACACCCCCTCGTGCCTTATTGCTCAATTAGAGTCAAGGCCTGACGGTGCCTTAGGTTGAACTCTGTAGAGCTTCTGTTTTAAGTTATATACTATGTCACTGTGTGTTTGCTGTTTACATCTCACACACAAACAGTAAGGTTTACCATATTTCCTTCAAGTATGCTGGTGATAGCGGCTAGGGTAGCCTGTTTCTATGTAGTGACTATGACCTTTGTAAGGTCGTGTATCATTCCTACTGCAATTTGCATCTGTGCTACTTGCATCTCACACAGAGCCATGCATCTTCTGTTTGTGGTTAAGGAAGGTTTCTCCCCTCTGAAAGGAGCTATGACTGAGTACCTATCTATAGTTTATGTATCACGCCGAGAGATATATCTTCACCTCTGAGGAGCTGTTGTTTGTGGTTGAGACAGTCTCTCTCGATGGTGGCCAGCTCGTGTTTGTGTTGCTGGATGATCTTCTTCAGGGCACAGTCCAGCTCCTGCTGCTGTTTCTGCAGGAACTCCTGCTCCTGAGGAAGAAGAGGGAAAGACAGTTGGATAAGTAAAGAATCTCTATATACCCCTCAAACTCAACTCTGGACCTTGAAGCCAGTTCCACTGCATTTTTTCATTTTTCAATTCAAACCAACAGTAATCGCACGGCAAAAAAAACAACACAGGCTGCCGATGCCAAACAACACATGTCTGTCCGTCAATTTGGAATGGGCTGTCTTCACCTCACCTCAACTGCTCTAGTTCCCCCAGTTGACTCCAATAGCACGAGAGAGAGTCACCTTTGAGTATTGAGGCTGGCAGACAGGTCTATCTCGTTGATGTAACCCCCTCATCAGGACAGACATGTAATCTGGCCAACCCTACTGTATGGGGTCTGGACTATGGGTTTCCATCCCAAAAAATAGTTTACCTGGGGATAAGTATGGCTAGAGTTAATGGACCACACTGTGGAAGTTGGCAACAATGTGGCGATAGGACATATACTAGATGTGCTGGGTCATCGAAAATGTAGAGCACCGGATGTCGACTGGTAGACTTGATACGTTTATAGGCAGTGCACAGTGAATGTTGTTGTTCATTGCTAAGTTCCAGGTTGATTGAAATGCTAAGTTTAGGATTGATGATGTTTCCTCTATAGAAATGTGTAGGCCAAATCCCAAAACAGAATACTGCTGCATTCCCTTTAGACCAGCCCTCCACATACCGATCAGTCCAGGGGTTAAGGAAAGGAGAACGGAGAACACACACAAGGTATTCCACTCACACAAACGCACCAATATAAACACTGCCGTCTCAAAGTCAGTGAGTGAATCCACTGGCATGTGAGAGAGCAGGAAGAGGACACATTTCAAACCAAGGGGGAAATCTTACAACTTATATCCTGCATGGGGGCATTGAAGAGAGTGCAGGAGGACAACTGAAAATATTTAATCATCCCCTGGGCCACTCCCTGTAGATCACAACAAATTAGACCTATACTCTACTAAATCATAACATATCGCCTGAATGCCAGTCTGTTTGTGCATTACTGCCAACGCTCATTATTATGTATGACCGTAAGGGAAAAGGAGTTGGCAATAGTGCACAGACTGGCACTACAGACTGGCACTCAGGCTATAAACAGTACAGTAACCTGGGCCACACATTGCAGACCAGAACAGATTATACTCTACTAATTATCAGCCACTCATCCATAAACATTGCTGGCTAAGTTAACCATTACACTGACACACTGTTACACCCCCGTAATATACAGGCAATGTGTTCCACAATGATTCACAGGTGGGTGGATTGTTAGAAAACACATCAATAGTGTTAGACTGTGCTGTAACTTGCGCTGGAAGATACTGTAAGCCTACTTGATACTGTAGAATAATACATACACAAACTATTTTTGACCAAAAACAAACCACACAAAAGACACGTTTTGGAAAAAAGAGTAGCCCAAGAATTCCCATAGGGGCCAAATGACAGTGATCTTGAAAGCAGTCAACAGAAGCATTGTAGACTGGCATTGAAGGGACAGTCCAAGTAGGAAAGCCACACCAGAAGTTTTCCTCACCAAACTACCTCTTCACGTGGAGTTGTGATTATATCCTCTTTTCTCCGTTTCACGATAGCGTTTCTCTTGTGCCTGGGCGACAGTCGCCTTTCCTGTTTGAACTATGGCACGAGGCAGCCCACAAACAAACACACGATCGTGACAGCAGAAACAACACAGAAACAACAGCAAGAATTTTATATGGATTTGTGTTTCAACTCATTAGCCAAAGTCTATGAGAAGTAGCTTGATGTCAGACTACCGTTCAAAAGTTTGGGGTCACTTGCGCTGTTCTGTGAAGGGAGTAGTACACAGCATTGTACGAGATCTTCAGTTTCTTGGCAATTTCTCGTATGGAATAGCCTTCATTTCTCAGAACAAGAATAGACTGACGAGTTTCAGAAGAAAGTTATTTGTTTCTGGCCATTTTGAGCCTGTAATTGAACCCACAATTGCTGATGCTCCAGATACTCAACTAGTCTCAAGAAGGCCAGTTTTATTGCTTCTTTAATCAGCACAACAGTTTTCAGCTGTGCTAACATAATTGCAAAAGGGTTTTCTAATGATCAACTAGCCTTTTAAAATGATAAACTTGGATTTTAGTTTGGGTGGTGCAGTGGTCTAAGGCACTGCATCGCAGTGCTAGCTGTGCCACTAGAAATCCTGGTTCGAATCCAGGCTCTGTCGTAGCCGGCCGCGACCGGGAGACCCATGGGGCGGCGCACAATTGGCCCAGCGTCGTCCAGGGTAGGGGAGGGAATGGCCGGCAGGGATGTAGCTCAGTTGGTAGAGCATGGCGTTTGCAACGCCAGGGTTGTGGGTTCGATTCTCACGGGGGGCCAGTATGAAAAATAAAAAAATAATGTATGCACTCACTAACTGTAAGTCGCTCTGGATAAGAGCGTCTGCTAAATGACTAAAATGTACTGGACTGTACAGGACTGATGGTTGCTGATAATGGGCCTCTGTACGCCTATTTAGATACAGTGGGGAAAAAAAGTATTTAGCCAGCCACCAATTGTGCAAGTTCTCCCACTTAAAAAGATGAGAGAGGCCTGTAATTTTCATCATAGGTACACGTCAACTATGACAGACAAAATGAGGAAAAAAATCCAGAAATTCACATTGAATTTATTTGCAAATTATGGTGGAAAATAAGTATTTGGTCAATAACAAAAGTTTCTCAATACTTTGTTATATACCCTTTGTTGGCAATGACACAGGTCAAACGTTTTCTGTAAGTCTTCACAAGGTTTTCACACACTGTTGCTGGTATTTTGGCCCATTCCTCCATGCAGATCTCCTCTAGAGCAGTGATGTTTTGGGGCTGTCGCTGGGCAACACGGACTTTCAACTCCCTCCAAAGATTTTCTATGGGGTTGAGATCTGGAGACTGGCTAGGCCACTCCAGGACCTTGAAATGCTTCTTACGAAGCCACTCCTTCGTTGCCCGGGCGGTGTGTTTGGGATCATTGTCATGCTGAAAGACCCAGCCACGTTTCATCTTCAATGCCCTTGCTGATGGAAGGAGGTTTTCATTCAAAATCTCACGATACATGGCCCCATTCATTCTTTCCTTTACACGGATCAGTCGTCCTGGTCCCTTTGCAGAAAAAACAGCCCCAAAGCATGATGTTTCCACCCCCATGCTTCACAGTAGGTATGGTGTTCTTTGGATGCAACTCAGCATTCTTTGTCCTCCAAACACGACGAGTTGAGTTTTTACCAAAAAGTTATATTTTGGTTTCATCTGACCATATGACATTCTCCCAATCCTCTTCTGGATCATCCAAATGCACTCTAGCAAACTTCAGACGGGCCTGGACATGTACTGGCTTAAGCAGGGGGACACGTCTGGCACTGCAGGATTTGAGTCCCTGGCGGCGTAGTGTGTTACTGATGGTAGGCTTTGTTACTTTGGTCCCAGCTCTCTGCAGGTCATTCACTAGGTCCCACCGTGTGGTTCTGGGATTTTTGCTCACCGTTCTTGTGATCATTTTGACCCCACGGGGTGAGATCTTGCGTGGAGCCCCAGATCGAGGGAGATTATCAGTGGTCTTGTATGTCTTCCATTTCCTAATAATTGCTCCCACAGTTGATTTCTTCAAACCAAGCTGCTTACCTATTGCAGATTCAGTCTTCCCAGCCTGGTGCAGGTCTACAATTTTGTTTCTGGTGTCCTTTGACAGCTCTTTGGTCTTGGCCATAGTGGAGTTTGGAGTGTGACTGTTTGAGGTTGTGGACAGGTGTCTTTTATACTGATAACAAGTTCAAACAGGTGCCATTAATACAGGTAACGAGTGGAGGACAGAGGAGCCTCTTAAAGAAGAAGTTACAGGTCTGTGAGAGCCAGAAATCTTGCTTGTTTGTAGGTGACCAAATACTTATTTCCCACCATAATTTGCAAATAAATTCATTAAAAATCCTACAATGTGATTTTCTGGATATTTTTTTCCTCAATTTGTCTGTCATAGTTGACGTGTACCTATGATGAAAATTACAGGCCTCTCTCATCTTTTTAAGTGGGAGAACTTGCACAATTGGTGGCTGACTAAATACTTTTTTCCCCCACTGTATTCTACAATAGCCATTTACAACATTAACAATGTCTACACTGTATTTCTGATCAATTTGATGTTATTTTAATGGGGGAAAAAATGCTTTTCTTTCAAAAACAAGGACATTTCTAAGTGACCCCAAACTTTTGAACGGTAGTGTATATGTACTGCATAAGCCAAAGTCTCTGACTATAGCCTCGTCAGAATCATTTAGCTACAGCACATAGGCTACAAATCTGGGATCAGGTGATGAGAAGTGGCAGTTTCAGACTGATTTAGACACAGGTTATATAAACCCCTATGAGAGAGATCTACTGTAACCACAGGTGTGTCAGTAAAACGCTAGCCGCTATAAATAGGCATTGGATTGTCGTGTTGATTGGGCTATCCTCTTACGAGGGCACACTAAGGGATTAATACTGAGGAGGAACTGGGGTGCACATGGATAAACATCTAAACATTCACATCACTGTCAATGGTAAACAAGGGAAATCCTTCCAAACAAGATATTGAGAATATATCATCTTTGTCAGCTGGTCTTAACTACCCTGTGAAATTTAAGATATTGAAAATAGGACTAGTTCTTACAATATATTGTGGCATGATGTCACCAATATCTGTCCTCCTCTGACTGTAGTGATCCAGTTCAACAGTACATCATGCATATTAAAACTACTTTTAGTGATCCAGTTCAACAGTACATCATGCATATTAAAACTACTTTTAGTTATCCAGTTCAACTGTACATCATGCATATTAAAACTACTTTTAGTGATCCAGTTCAACATACATTTTAAAACTACTTTTAGTGATCCAGTTCAACAGTACATCATGCATATTAAAACTACTTCTAGTGATACAGTTCAACAGAACATCAGGCATATTAAAATACTTTTAGTTATCCAGTTCAACAGTACATCATGCATACTAAAATACTTTTAGTGATCCAGTTCAACATAGCTCATCTATAGCCTGGGAAGACAACTAATCTCTGCAAGAGTAGCTTAGTATATTTTTGTCTTTCAATTAGTGTTGTTGTTGAAAAGAAAACGATTCCTAGTTGACTTTTCCAACTAGCACTGACTTTGCTGATAACTTCTTTATTGAGGAAAAATGTACTTGCTACAACTGTGATATGTGTTTTTTTACCAAGCTATCTTAAGATGACTGTAGGTTGCTCTGGATAAGAGCGTCTGTTAAATGACTAAAATGTAAATGTAAAACGTAACAGGAAGACTTTATAGTGAAAACAACCCTGCAAATCACACACAGCCAATGAGAGTCCAATCGCTGCTTAATCTAATCTAAAACGGATCAACATGTTTCTTTTCCACAAATGTACTGTATACCACAAGCACACACACAGCCAGACATTTACAGCTTCAGTTACAACATACACATACCACACACACTAGTGTTGTCACGATACCAAAACATTTTATGCCGATACCAAGTTTAGTATCATGGTACTCGATACCATCACGATCCTCGATATCAAAACGATACCATGGCTAAAAAAGGCGTATTAGCCAAATTTACAGAATGGCACTTGATCAAGATAGCCATGTATGAATTAATGAATCAATTATACAATCATACAATTTGACTTTCTATTTACCAATCTAAATACATAACAACATAATGGTAATCATTTATTTGAATGGTAAATCTCTATTGATAAACTGGGTAAATCAAGATGTAGCCTAGGCCTATTCACAATACAGGTGAATACATATTCAACAGGAGTGTGCAGGTCCGGATAAAGAAATCATAGGCCTAGATATTTTATAGTTAACTGTAAACATTTAAATATTTAAAAGATATATGTGCTTGGGCCCCCGGGGCTTCAGCCCCTGTAAGCACCTGCATTAATCAGGCCCTGGCAGTGTGTGCATGCTTGTTTTGGCTGATTTCATGGGGTTACAGATGAAAAACAATCAGTTTCCCTTCCATTTGGGACTTATTTTATTGTACTGCTCAACAACATTTGCACAGAAGAAGCAATCTCTTATTTTATAAAAGTGCGCGCTGTGTCTAAGACTTAATGACATAATTCATACACAGTGACAGAGACAGGAGAAACCTGAGGCGAGGGAGACGAAGTGAATGAATAACGTTTTTGGCAATGACTGTATGGTTTGTTGGTGACAATCAGCTTTGAAATCAGCATATTTTGCGTTATGGTTTGCATATTATCACAAACAAAGTACTAGGGTAGTGAATTGATGTTAACTTAAGCTGTAAGCTAGCAAGAAAAGTTAGCCTACAAAGCTGGAAGCTACCGTTATCATCTTGCATTGTAAAGTGTTCTAGCCTGTAATTAACATTGTTTTGCAAACAGTAATTAACAGTTGCACCATTTCTACATGCTGGTTTGCATTATTCAAGTGTTGCATTATATATTAACTTCTGTGCAGCATGAGTGGGGAGCTAACATGATGCAGCCCAGATTCCCAGTGAGTGCAGTGGTTCCTCAGGACAGGCTAGAGCTAGCAATGAGTAAGTGGAGCTGGCACGGTCCGCTCGCACTATAAGGGGACATCGGCTGTGCTGATAGACAGACTTGATCCTCTCTCAATCAGTAGACGACGTGAGACACATTTGACAGAAGTATCGAAAGTCCCAAAAATTCTAGTACTGAACCATTTTTCATGTTCTAGTTTCGAAAAAGTAACAATGTTTTGGTATACCATGCAACACTAACACACACTACCCCCTTCTTCCTTACCTCTTTCTTGCGGTTCTTGAGCATGTTCTGGAACTTGGACAGCTCCTTGTCCTGCTCGGCCTTGATGCGCTTGGCCTCGTCCCTCAGCCGGTTGGTGTGCTCCTGCTCCAGCCTCTCGATGGTCTGCTTCTGCTGTCTCTCCAGGTTCTCCACTTCCTGGTCGTACTGGCGCTTCTTACTCTGTAGAATGAGGATGTCATTTTGATTCGGTGTCAGTTCGTCACTTTCACTATAAATAGAACTAGTATCCAAACACTGGTCATCAATGAATGATTGGAATATTATAGAAAGCAATGGCATTTCAGTGGCATCCCGTCTGCCATGGATTTACTGGCTGGCTAGTGGATTCAGTTCAGTCTCTGTCTAAACCGTGAGTGGCAGTTTAACTGACATACAGAAGGATTTACCTAGTCCAGAAATAAGTCATGACGTAAAAGGAGCAAAAGGCACATGGAAGCTGTGGTGTGGTGTGGTGTGGACGGGGCACACCTCTGCAATACTGGACAGGGACTAACTGGTCTTACTGGGTTCATTCAGCTTACTGTTTCAAAGTCATGTGTGGTTTAGCATGCTCCTTCGGGATTGGTTGTGACCACACCAGTAGGCAATCAGCTGTCACTCTGCTAGGTTGGACACAGTATAACTGGGACCTGGGTCACGAATAGGCAATTAAAGTACTATAGCACTACATGGAATTACAGTAATACATGACACCTTTCAATAGGTCTCAAAGCACCTCCCATTGAGGCTTTGACAAAATGGACAGTGACTCACGGTCGTCTCCTGTTCGAAGCGGCGGCATATCTGTTCTTTCTGCTGCTGCAGTTTATTGCTGAGCTGCTGCTGGGCCCTCTGTTCCTCCTTTTGCAGGAGACGTAGCTCCCTCAGCTCCTGACGCCTGAGAGAGGACGAGGAAAAAACTATGAGAGAGGAACATCTTTTTCCCCAAAAGGAGATTAACCAACCCAAAGCAATGCAGAAGGAAGAGTCTCTCAAGAGAACAATGAGTACGTTATATAACAACATATCTCTATGCATGCAACTGAGTAGCACTTTGATATGCAAATGAACTGAGGGCAAAAGGGGGTGCAACTCAATACTAGGAAGTTGTTACTAATGTTTTGTACACTCAGTGTACTAAAATAGCTACATTCGCTAGTTCATTCAGTTCAGTTAGATCCTAAGCTTGAGCTTATACTGCAGGAGAGATGGATTATATCCTTGCATAGTACTGGCATAATGCTCAAAATGCAAATTAATGTAAATGAATCTTTACCTGAGGAACCTCATCTCCTCATTCTTGGTGTCATTATCGGTGATGATCTTCGACGTCGTCACGCTAACCTCGACTCCATCCACCATGAACCTACGGGTCTTCTTCAGTGTCTTCTTCTGGCGCTTGGTTTCCTGAAAAACAAAATGGTGGCAATAAATATACCATCAACATACCATAGTTTGACTACTTTATGGGATAAAGCAGTCATTATAAACATTACAATTCATAAGCATTTATAACAACTAGAATAATGTATGAAGCATTTAGAATGGCTTATGCATGAGGGTTATTACTGGATTACTTAGTTATTACCAATGGATTTGATCAAAGACATTCTCTAAAGAGAGTATATTGTGATGCCGTACCTGTATGGAGAGGGTTCCTGGCTCCTTGGTTTTGGTCAGGAAGCTGGAGATGGAGAGGTTCATGTCTATGCTGCCGTTATCTGCAGCAGAACTACTCCCAGAGTCCGAATCCCTCTCCTTCTCATCCTTAGACTTCACTGGAGTCCCTATCTCCTCCGCAGTTGGCTTATACACCACTCTCTTTCCTTCCTCCTCTTTCTGGACTGCCGGAGATGCAGGAGTCTCCTCTGGGGTTGTCACGGTAACCTTTGCTTCCCTGCTAGGCTCCTCGTTAGCTGGTTCCTCCTCAACTTCCATCTTGTCTTCCGTTGGCTCGTCCTTGGCCTCTGCGGTGACCTCAATCGTCTGGACCTCGGCTGTGTCCACTTCCTTTTCATCCTGATTGGATATGGCCAGTTGTTCCATCTCCTTGTCTACTGTGGTGACTTCAGCATTGGAAATGGTTCCTTCTGGGTGGGGCTCTGCTGGTTTCTCAGCTGGTTCTGAAGAAGCTATCTCACTGGGTTCTGTTGGGGTAACCTCTGCTATTTCTGGAACATTCTCCTCCTCTTCCTTCACCTCCACTAGTTTCTCACTGGTTTCTGTTGTCTCTCCATTTATTGAAACGCTAAGGGTCTCATCCATTTTCTCTACTTCTGCAGGGACAGTGGGCTCCTCGACGAAGCTAGTGTCCACAACATGGTTCTCCTCTGGCTTGACGACACTTGGTTCAGGGATCTTTTCAACAATCTGTGGTGTTGGGATAACCGGTTCAGCCTTCTCCGGTAAAGACTCCAAGATGGAAGCTGAGGGAGACTGAGGGAATTTCTCATCCTCCGAGCTGGCAACGCTGGCATCGGACAGTGCACGTTTGTGACCCTGAAGAAGAAGTGATAAAAATCTAAATGTAGGTTAAAATAATCAACAAATAATGCCTAGATTATCATTCAAATAATAGAACTGTGGGAATGATTCTAAATATATCCTTCTAACCAATAGTCAATAACTTTCCTTATTTTTGTCAAGTCAGTACAGCCTGTAGCCTGTTCTTTATAATAAATGATAAACACCACAGAAGAATACACACTGTCCATCTATAGCATTTCACACTCTTTCATGTGGTTATTTTTCTAACTGAGCAGTCTGTGGTGTAACATACCCGTTGAGTCTCTCCTTCCTCCTCCTCCTCTTCCTCCTTGTGTTCCTCAATCTCCTCATAAACCTCAGCCTTTGCTTCAGCAATCAGCTCCCTCAATGGTCTGCTGTCTGTCACAGTACTCAAAAATGGATGCTGCAACGATAAAAAAAAGATACACAATATTGAGGACACTTTTAGATATAAAGACTATTACAGTGCCTTGCAAAAGTATTCATCCCCCTTGGCGTTTTTCCTATTTTGTTGCATTACAACCTGTAATTTAAATTGATTTTTATTTGGATTTCATGTAAAGGACATACACAAAATAGTCCAAATTGTTGAAGTGGAATGAAAAAAATAACTTGTTTAAAAAAATTAGAACAAATAAATAACGGAAAAGTGGTGCGTGCATATGTATTCACCCCCTTTGCTATGAAGCCCCTAAATAAGATCTGGTGCAACCAATTACCTTCAGAAGTCACATAATTAGTTAAATAAAGTCCACCTGTGTGCAATCTAAGTGTCACATGATCTGTCACATGATCTCAGTATATATACACCTGTTCTGAAAGGCCCCAGAGTCTGCAACACCACTAAGCAAGCAGCACCATGAAGACCAAGGAGCTCTCCAAACAGGTCAGGGACAAAGTTGTGGAGAAGTACAGATCAGGGTTGGGTTATAAAAAAATATCAAACTTTGAACATCCCACAGAGCACCATTAAATCCATTATTAAAAATTGAAAGAATATGGCACAACAAAGCTGCCAAGAGAGGGCCGCCCACAAAAACTCACGGACCAGGCAAGGAGGGCATTAATCAGAGAGGCAACAAAGAGACCAAAGATAACCCTGAAGGAGCTGCAAAGCTCCACAGCGGAGATTGGAATATCTGTCCATATGACCACTTTAAGCCGTACACTCCACAGAGCTGGGCTTTACGGAAGAGTGGGTAGAAAAAAGCCATTGCTTAAAGAAAAAAATAAGCAAACACTTTTGGTGTTCGCCAAAAGGCATGTGGGAGACTCCCCAAACATATGGAAGAAGGTACTCTGGTCAGATGAGACTAAAATTTTGCTTTTTGGCCATCAAGGAAAACGCTATGTCTGGTGCAAACCCAACACCTCTCATCACCCCGAGAACACCATCCCCACAGTGATGCATGGTGGTGGCAGCATCATGCTGTGGGGATGTTTTTCATCGGCAGGGACTGGGAAACTGGTCAGAATTGAAGCAATGATGGATGGCGCTAAATACAGGGAAATTCTTGAGGGAAACCTGTTTCAGTCTTCCAGAGATTTGAGACTGGAACGGAGGTTCACCTTCCAGCAGGACAATGACCCTAAGCATACTGCTAAAGCAACACTAAAGTGGTTTAAGGGGAAACATTTACATGTCTTGGAATGGCCTAGTCAAAGCCAAGACCTCAATCCAATTGAGAATTTGTGGTATGACTTAAAGATTGCTGTACACCAGCGAAACCCATCCAACTTGAAGGAGCTGGAGCAGTTTTGCCTTGAAGAATGGGCAAAAATCCCAGCAGCTAGATGTGCCAAGTTTATAGAGACATAACCCAAGAGACTTGCAGCTGTAATTGCTGCAAAAGGTGGCTCTACAAAGTATTGACTCTGGGGGGGTGGTGAATAGTTATGCACGCTTAAGTTTTCAGTTTTTTTGTCTTATTTCTTGTTTGTTTCACAAAAGAAATATTTGGCATCTTCAAAGTGGTAGGCATGTTGTTTAAATCAAATGATACAAACCCCCCAAAAATCTATTTTAATTCCAGGTTGTAAGGCAACAAAATAGGAAAAATGCCAAGGGGGGATGAATACTTTCGCAAGCCACTGTATGTCCCCTTGAAGTGCACTACTTACACTGCATCTGAAAAGAGAACATCAATATTTGCGCGATTTCAACATTGCAGTCAAAGACGTGCAATCTCCAAAATTTTGACAAATCACACAAATCAAGAAAAAAGAAATTAAGAAAAATACACAGTGTACAAAACATGACATAGACTGACCAGGTGAATCCAGGTGAAAGCTATGATCCCTTAGTGATGTCACCTGTTAAATCCACTTCAATCAGTGTCAATGAAGGGGAGGTGACCGATTAAAGAAGGATTTTTGAGACGTGGATTGTGTATGTGTGCCATTCAGAGGGTGAATGGGCAAAAGCGTTTGAACAGGGTAGCTGTCAGGCGCACCAGTTTGAGTGTGTCAAGAACTGCAACACTGCTGGGTTTTTCACGCTCAACAGTTTCCAGTATGTATGAAGAATGGTCTACCACTCAAAGGAAATCCAGCCAACTTGACACATCTGTAGGAAGCATTGGAGTCAACATGGGCCAGCATCCCTGTGGAACGGTTTCGACACCTTGTAGTCCATGCCCCGATGAATTGAGGCTGTTCTGAGGGCAAAAGGGGGTGCAACTCAATATTAGGAAAGTGTTCCAAATGTTTTGTACACTCAGTGTCTATTTAGTAAAAAATTGGAAGTACAATCTTCATAACAACTCAAAACAATCTGATTGATACACAAAGCACACTGTCTTCCCTACTGTAAGTTCCTGCAGTCATAATGCATCCCTCTTCCAAACACCAAAACCAAAGTCTTACCTTTTGCCAGGACACCTGCTGAACATAATCAATCGCCGGCCTAAGAATATGCAGCTTCAACGCTATCAACACCTTCATCGGTGGTAGACTACTGTTCTGTATGTTCACGGCCATTTGGCCTTTTGCTAAAAGATCCCAACCATACTCCTGTTGTACTGTCCCACACTGAGCTCATGTGTGTTTATGTCCTCCGTACGCCTTATCTTCTTACTGTCTGTCTGGAAGTCATTCTGTCTAGCTTAGCGGTCGCTCCTTAAACCCTTTCGGAAAGAAAAGCCTGTTGTGCTGACGAAGGCGCAGAGGGGATAAGTAAGTGTCGTTAGCGCGCTAGCTAGCACACCAGGTACCTGGTTGACACAGATGTACCTTAGATGTACCGGATGAGCAGCTATCGGATCATGATCAGGGGACAATATGGCCATGTATTTAATTTGACAGGTGGCCGTGGGGTGGAGTGCTGTGCTAGGGGGCGGAGGTGGGGTGAGGAGAAGAGGAGGTGGGGTGAGGAGAAGAGGAGGTGGGGTGAGGGAACAAAGGGGAAAGTGAGGGCAAAAGGGGTGTCACCATTACCTGTAGAAGTTGTGCCACATTCCATCTGTTGTCCACATTCTTATCCAGACACTTTCTTAGGAAATCACTGAACTCTGGAGACCTGAAGAGAGTGAATGGAGATCATTTGTCATAACTACAACATTGAAAATGGGCTACAATTCAACAGTGTCATGTATTCCTCTCAAAGGCATTGAGGTAAATTAGAATAGGTAGAACCATCTCAACAGGTGCAGAGAGGAGTGAATAAGAGTGATACAATCTCTCTATGCAAGAAAAGGAGCATTGTGCAAAGTGACAGCGTATCAAAAGGGCATTTCTTCCTGAGGCCAAACCTAGACAGAAATACCTTGTTTGCCAGGCTGCCACATCACTGACTGACACGCCAGACTTACCAGCGCGACGGCTGCATCAGGGTAGGAGGATCGGCCTTGGCTATTTTCAGCAGGACTCTCATAGGGTTCATCTCGTGGTTGGGAGGCTCGATCTGGGCCAGCTCGATCAGAGTCACCCCCAGGGACCAGATGTCAGCCTTGTAGTCGTACGGCCGGTCCTTAAACGTCTCACACATCACCACCTCCGGGGCCATCCTGGGAAGAACAGATTTTAAAAAACGACCAATCAGAGGAAAGGAGATGTTTCAGTGAAATATGAATGACCAATGAAAGGGACAAAATATATTAGGTTAAATATGAATGACTATGAAACGAATTGTGTGGAAGTGTGGAATTGTAGTATTTTTGTACAGTAATATTGGCATTTTGTAGGCTATACATTAGGGTTTCTATAAATTGAAATGCAAGTAAATAAAAATGTTTTGAATACATTAAAAAGTCAACCATGATGACTGGCCATTTCAGAAGAATGGGGAGAAATAGTAATTTGATGAAATACAACAATATGACAGGTTTTCATGTTTGACTCACCAGTATGGCGTCCCGATGAAAGAGTCTCTCCTCTGTAGTGTTTTGGTGTTTTTGGCTGACACACCAAAGTCAGCTGAAACACAGATGGGAAATAGTGCTGCTATTAGCGACTAGGGTACAACATGTTTTGTTGTTCATAACAAATAGCCTAAGCCAGGGGTATTCACCCAGGGGTCCGCGGCTCCCTAGAGGTACTACAGGGGGTCCGCAAAAAAAATTATATTTTAAAAAGTTATTATTATTATTATTTTTAAAAATGTATCGTTAGCAACAACATATTAAACACATTTTAAATTACATCCCTACAGTAGAAAAGAGGATATTATCTTCTAATTATGTCAACTTTATTTCTCAACTCCTAATATTGAGCCAATTACACTCATTGGAGCTAATTACACTCACTGGAGTATCTGACATAGGCTTTGAAAAAACATCTGCGAATAGGCTACCAGTGCGGCAATTGCCGCTGGCTGCTGGCAAGCTTTCTTGACTTGGACATACATTTTTGCCAACACATGGCTAACCTTTGTTTAACCAAATAAACTGCTGCTCTTAGCGGAAATGTGTTTCGCGTTACCATTCTAGCTAATAGGCTATGTTTAGGACCACAATGGAAATAAGTCCCAGACTTTTTTGTGTGTTATCCTCGATGATTTTACTCAAGTGCATGTATGGCTTTTTCAAGTTTTATGTGTGCTTGTTTTTTAATATTGCCGAATTAATAAACAAAAAATGATAGAGTTTACACTTCCTCTTCCAATTATAAACACAGATGTCACACCGGATGTATAAATCTGAAGCATCCGTTTAAAACTACCACCAAATATGATGAAAAGAGGAAGTCCAGTGGCGGGAAGTGGGAGAAGATGAAGCTAGATGAAACTTGGCTGAAATTCTGCTAATTTCTTAATTGATTAAACAATACAGTTCCCTTCCCAAAACTATAATATTTGTTTTGAACAGAGTGCACTAAGTTTTGTAGACTTGACCCTTTCTAAGTTTTAAAAAATTGCATTGTTTAGGAGTGCAAGGGCGAATTTAGTTATTACGCACTTCACAGACTAGGCATTCCCTAACAGAAATATGCAAATACATGCTAGAATGCGCCAATAGGATTGCGCTAGCTGGTGCTTGGCTCTGCCCACCTTCTTGCTTGTTCTGCCCACTACGCTTCATTTGCTCCCATTGGAAACGACACCGGTGGTGTATCTTGGGTTAGATACCAGTATCTTTGATTATGATGTGCGGAAGTCAAAATAATGAAAAACGATCTACCAAATCTATACATTTAAACATGCTAATTACTTCTCCTTGTCAGTATCATTTCACCTGATGATAAGACAAGACATTACTTTTTTTTTTTTTGCTAACGTATGATAGGGGTCCCTGGGTCGCTGGTTTGCCTGGGAGGGGGTCCCTGGGCAAGACAATGTTGAAGACCCCCGGCCTAAGCCTAAGCCTATCTATACATGTTGTCCCACAAGTTAGACAATTGTTTCTGAAATACATATAGGTCTTCCGACAAATCCAGGCTTATTCAAAACCATAACAGTAATCATGTTAGCGACACGAACAACATGCAACAACAAAACATATGTTTACGTAATGCGTGCATCTGGACGATGACATCATGTGTTGTTTATAACAGAGTGTGTGTGTGTGCACGTGTATTTGTGTGTGATTCATCTTTCACACAAAGGCTCTCACTGCCTGTCACTGACATGCAAACAGGCACTTTCACAGACACCTTTGTTATGTCACTGTACTGATACAAACCCTAGCCTGTTACATGCACAAAGTTATGACTCATCCTAATCCACAACCTACTGCATGATGAGCCTGGATCTTACTGTGTGGAGCACCACTCACTGGGTACCAATAGGACTGAACAATGATGACATGCAGGCTTTCCAAACACGCAATCGATTTGAAGGCAGTTAGCGTTGCCATAACTGAGTGACATAACTGATTCGTAGATGACGGCTACAATATAACATAATTGAACATTTCTGTCTGTATATTGTGTTATGTTATGATAAACCTAACAAACAAATACCACCTTATTCCTCTTTTATTTCTTCCACATCTGCGCTAAACATATTTGGTGTTTCATAGCGATGATAAAATGTGTTTATTTTGACTAAATGCACCAACAGATGCACTGTCTCTAACATCCAAGCTTGCATAGTCTATCCAAAAACCTCCCCCTGGCTCTATTAAAGCTGCAATATGTAACTTTTTAGGTGAACCAACCAAATTAACATAGAAATGTGAGTTATAAATCTGTCGTTCTCATTGAAAGCAAGTCTAAGAAGCATTGATCTGTTCTATGTGTGCTATTTCTATGCTTTCGTTTTTTGTGTTTTTTTTTCTTTCGGTTTTGTACACCAACTTCAAACAGCTGAAAGTACAGTGCTGTGAAAAAGTCTTTGCCCCCTTTCAAATTGTTTCTACTTTAGCATATTTGTTATACTGAATGTTATCAAATCTTCAACCAAAACCTAATATTAAATAAAGGGAACCTGATTTACAAATAACAAGAAAATATATTTCACAGCGGTTTAGATGGTACAATGATTCTCTACACATTGCTTGTTTTGTCACAAACTGAAATTAGGCGAACTATTACAATTTTAGCAACCAGGAAATGGTGGAGCGACAGCCGAAAAACCCTTTTTCTAAGAGTGTATGGTAGTGCATTCTACCTTAGTGGTGTGCATTGACTGTAAGAGTGTCTTCTACTAAAGAACCAAACGTAAATGTTAAGCACGGATAGTTGGTTAGGACAGTGGTTTTCAAACCTCTCCTCGGGGACCCCTGGACATTTCACAATTTTGTTGTAGCCCTGAACTACATCACCTGATACACCTATCCAAGGGTTTGATTGTTGACAAGTTGAATCAGGTGTGCTAGCTGTGGAATAGTTCTAATACATGGAATGGCTGGGGTTCCCCGAGGAGAGGTTTGGGAAACACTGGGTTAGGAAACTCCCAGTCCCTATTCCCCAGTCTCTTACCCAGTTTGACGTCTCCGTTCAGGGATAGCAGGATGTTCCCAGCCTTCAGGTCTCTGTGGATCACCTTGTTGTCATGGAGGTAGAGGAGGGCCTGGAGGGTCTGCTTACACACCACCCGGATCTGGGGCTCCGTCAGGGGCCTCTCTAGCTCTGAGGGGCCGGGGCCACAGAAACACATACTTAGCATTCCTTCTCACACACTGGGTTTCACTCACACTGGGTTTCACTCACACTGGGTTTCACTCATGCAGTCACTCACAGGGTACACACACACAGGGTAAACACACGTACACACACTCCCTCAGTCCTTTCACACAGTAATAGGACTAACAGTAGTAAAAGGACTGAGCTGGCTTACGGCTGTATCAATGTAGAATGTTAATGCTGATACCTTATCAATGTAGTATGTGGTTGGTCTACATCTTGTTGGTGCTGATCACTGGTAGTTCAATATCAGTTAACTGTTGCTATACTGTTATATCTCTCACATTTCAGTCACATAATACATTGAAATACATTTACCATTGTTACAAATGATTTATCACTCATCTGCTTATCATATTCTTTAGAAGTAGGATGTAGGAAGGCTGACTCACCCAGCATGACGGCATCCACCGCTCCACCTGCACAGAACTCTATCAGGATCTACAAAAAAAAGAGAAGAATGGTTACATTAGATCCATTACAGTGGATTAAAGAAAACTCACAGCATTCATCTAATGAGGTAAAAATACCATAACAGGTAAACATACCATACATTTACAACAAACAATAGTACTTTTGAGTGTTTACAGCTATACAAAGTAAGCCCCATTTCCATGGTACTATAGGCCAACATCAAACTGTGTCATGTGGTCGTTGTCAATGGAGTCCTGTCTGGATCCAGTAGCCTTACAATCCAATGCAGAGAGGGGCTTAAAGGGTATCAAGTACAATGACAACAAGACGCAACACACTTAACTCTACCTATCCAATCCATCAATCAGGCCTAAGTCGTTACACTATGGACCAGCAACCTTCCACCCTTCATACTTAAAAGCCCCCCCCCCCCTTTGCTTTGCTCTGAAGGCTTTCTCATGGTATACACATGTAGCCTAGCCTAGCGTAGCTAGCTAGAACGTAGCCCTTTCCCCAAATAGGAGGGAGGGAGCTAGCTTTAGCTGCAGTAGCTGTAAGGCTAGGTATTTGGAGGAGAGAGACACCTAGCCATTCAGTGCAGGGAGGTAGTATCGTTAGACTAGCATAGGCCTGATATGTCAAAAGACTTTGGACTGTATCAGGGCTATAGCCTAACCTAGCCTAGCATGCTGCTAACATTAGGGATACAACAGAGAAACAATTAGGCTAACAAAAACAAAATAACAAGCTCAAGTTATCCACGGCCCTACTGTGCTCAATACAGTAAAAATTGAGACACCGACAGTGAAACAATGGAAGACATATTTGGTGCCAAGAAGAGGAAGACAAAACACACTTCCTCAATGTAACACAGTCATTGAGAAATTATTGGTACTCTCTATTCTCCTTTTGGCGAGTATTTAGAGGGCAGTTCACCTGTTCACCTATTGAGCCAAACATAATTATGGCAACAATGACCCATGTGACCTTTCTAAGAAGAACCAATTCTTAGTTTGGCCTTATTACAACCACAACAAACATAAAATTCAACAAAAACCTTTCAAGAGCATTTTACCCTCCCCAACAAAACTCTAAAATAAGACAGTATGCTCCGCCTAGCCTAAGCCTTGAAACAGTCTTGTCATTCATACAAGCCCTTGTAGTGTTGTTTCATTGGTAGGCGAGCTGTTGTTTCAGTCCAGCTGCATGTACAATAGGCCAAACAGTGGGTCTTTACAGTGGCAGGCGGGTAGAGAGGAACTACAGAGCTGTCGCCATGACTTCCTCTCCCAGCACACACAGCCCTCTGAGGAGCCATTCATGTGGTGTAGAGAGAGAGGGAGGACACAACTCTGAAATAGGATCTTAGCCACACAGCTGCTAACCAACAGTTAAAAGTGTGATTTGGGAGACAAAGATATGCAACATATGAAAATATAGGCCTATGATCTGACCCATGATTAGGCCTAACCAATAGTCTTAAGGTCAAGTACATTGTGGTTAGGATAGGAAACGTGCTGTGTATGCACCATATTAGAATGGCTGAGGCTGCGGATCCGTAGGTAACAGCTCCGTCCCTTTTCCCCAGAGCTGAAGATCTGAATCACGTTCTGCGCATGTTTCTTTACCTTTACTTTTACGCAAATAATGTTTTGGTCACCCTCCATTCACATTTCTCACAGTCAATCGCTAATGATCATTCTTCAAGTTTTACTGGTGAAACGTCCATGAAGCATCTGCATCCAACCATTTGATCTCAATCAGTTTCATGGGGATATGCCTTTAGATCTTCTTGAGTTATATAGTGTTGTTTCGAGGTAGCCTACAGTGTTGTTTTGAATTATGTACAGTGAGTGCATTTTAGACCAGATGGTGGTCACAAACTGTAGCATAGCCTACATGTGTTTAGTTTCAATCAAAGCACATGTTTTGCCTAGTGGCGCATTCTGTTATGTAGAATAGTATCATTATGTGATCTTGCAGACATTGATTCAGCTTTGAACTAACATTATTAAACGAGCACCGTTCGCCAGAGTAGCCTGTTCTCTACGAGTAGAGCAGAGACTGTGCGTAAAGTAGAGAATCCTGTACATGTGCAGAAGCTTCAGGACGTTTAGCTGCCGGGAAGAGGGGTACAGAAAAGTGGGATCCGCAGCCACTCTGCATTATATATAGGGCTAGCTCTAGTCTATCCAATAACTTGCAAAGTGGGTACGTGCATGATAAAAGTTTGAGACTGAAGTTAAGTGAAATTGAGGAAACATAAAATTGCTACTGTCATTAATCTAACCCTTAATCCTTAAAAAACATAATGTGGTTACCACATTGTTATTAGAGCCATATCAGATGAGGAAGACAAAATAAAGCATTCTCCAGAGACTTAACTTCTACACAACCTTTTAGAACCTCTAGTCTTTCATCTACAGTAAGAGCTCCTGTACTAATCTCTCGCTTTCTCTATTTACACACCAGCTACCATGTAAGCCTAGATAATAATCAATACACAACCTCCATTGGGCTAGAAGCCATTGTTCGGCAGACAACGGAGAGGAAAGGGCTGAGCACTCAACAGAGCTGCAGTGTAACCAAATACTGCAGGTCATCATCACAGCTTTTGATGAGTCGGATTACTGATAATATGTCTATGTGGATATTTCTATGTCAGCAAGGAAGGAGACACAGGGAGCCACCATGTCATACCATTAATTCTTTCCCAGCTTGAAAAAAGCAAGGGAGCTTTTGTCTCGTGTTCTCCTTTGGAGCTCTTGGGAGGCTATGGTATGTAACCTATCAGGTAGCACCTTAGAAGCACTGACTTTTTAGATTTGATATAATGTATTATTTGTTGAATAAAAATAAAATAAAAATCCTTCCATTTTTCCTGAATGAAAGGTGGAAATGCCTTTGTTTTATAGGTATTCTTTTGTATTATATTCCTATATACAGTGGGGGAAAAAAGTATTTAGTCAGCCACCAATTGTGCAAGTTCTCCCACTTAAAAAGATGAGAGAGGCCTGTAATTTTCATCATAGGTACACGTCAACTATGACAGACAAATTGAGGGAAAACAATCCAGAAAATCACATTGTAGGATTTTTTATGAATTTATTTGCAAATTATGGTGGAAAATAAGTATTTGGTCACCTACAAACAAGCAAGATTTCTGGCTCTCACAGACCTGTAACTTCTTCTTTAAGAGGCTCCTCTGTCCTCCACTCGTTACCTGTATTAATGGCACCTGTTTGAACTTGTTATCAGTATAAAAGACACCTGTCCACAACCTCAAACAGTCACACTCCAAACACCACTATGGCCAAGACCAAAGAGCTGTCAAAGGACACCAGAAACAAAATTGTAGACCTGCACCAGGCTGGGAAGACTGAATCTGCAATAGGTAAGCAGCTTGGTTTGAAGAAATCAACTGTGGGAGCAATTATTATGAAATGGAAGACATACAAGTCCACTGATAATCTCCCTCGATCTGGTCCTCTGTAGCTCAGCTGGTAGAGCACGGCGCTTGTAACGCCAAGGTAGTGGGTTCAATCCCCGGGACCACCCATACACAAAGATTTATGCACGCATGACTGTAAGTCGCTTTGGATAAAAGCGTCTGCTAAATGGCTGTCACGGTTTCGGCCGAGACTGCTCCTCCTCCTGGTTCGGGAGGCTTCGGCGAGCGCCGTCCCCGGAGTACTAGCTGCCACCGCTCTATGTTTCTGCAGTCGATTGCTTTTGTCTGTCTGTTTCACCTGTGGCCAATTGTGTGTTGATTGCATGCCCTATAAGTTCCTTGTTTTGTGTTAGTATTATTGTGTGTTGTTTTCACTGTCATGTTGTTCGGAGCTACGTGTTTGCACTCTGTTTGTTTTATGTTTAGTGTTTACGCGTGTTTGCGTAATTCTCCCTCGCCTCTTGTTTTGTCGAGGTCGTGTTATTTTTGGTCGGTTACTTTGGATTATTAAAGTCTGTTGGACTTAACCTCTGTGTCCTGCACCTGACTCCTCCACCACATCCACATCGGTTCCCTTCTGACAATGGCATATTATTATTATTATTATTATCTGGGGCTCCACGCAAGATCTCACCCAGTGGGGTCAAAATGATCACAAGAACGGTGAGCAAAAATCCCAGAACCACACGGGGGGACCTAGTGAATGACCTGCAGAGCTGGGACCAAAGTAACAAAGCCTACCATCAGTAACACACTACGCCGCCAGGGACTCAAATCCTGCAGTGCCAGACGTGTCCCCCTGCTTAAGCCAGTACATGTCCAGGCCCGTCTGAAGTTTGCTAGAGTGCATTTGGATGATCCAGAAGAGGATTGGGAGAATGTCATATGGTCAGATGAAACCAAAATAGAACTTTTTTGGTAAAAACTCAACTCGTCGTGTTTGGAGGACAAAGAATGCTGAGTTGCATCCAAAGAACACCATACCTACTGTGAAGCATGGGGGGTGGAAACATCATGCTTTGGGGCTGTTTTTCTGCAAAGGGACCAGGACGACTGATCCGTGTAAAGGAAAGAATGAATGGGGCCATGTATCGTGAGATTTTGAGTGAAAACCTCCTTCCATCAGCAAGGGCATTGAAGATGAAACGTGGCTGGGTCTTTCAGCATGACAATGATCCCAAACACACCGCCCGGGCAACGAAGGAGTGGCTTCGTAAGAAGTATTTCAAGGTCCTGGAGTGGCCTAGCCAGTCTCCAGATCTCAACCCCATAGAAAATCTTTGGAGGGAGTTGAAAGTCTGTGTTGCCCAGTGACAGCCCCAAAACATCACTGCTCTAGAGGAGATCTGCATGGAGGAATGGGCCAAAATACCAGCAACAGTGTGTGAAAACCTTGTGAAGACTTACAGAAAACGTTTGACCTGTGTCATTGCCAACAAAGGGTATATAACAAAGTATTGAGAAACTTTTGTTATTGACCAAATACTTATTTTCCACCATAATTTGCAAATACATTCATTAAAAATCCTACAATGTGATTTTCTGGATTTCTTTCCTCATTTTGTCTGTCATAGTTGACGTGTACCTATGATGAAAATTACAGGCCTCTCTCATCATTTTAAGTGGGAGAACTTGCACAATTGGTGGCTGACTAAATACTTTTTTCCCCCACTGTAGCTTGTTTCACTTTAGGTGTCCTATGCCAAGAAGACCAAAACCAAAGAGAAGCATCTGTCCTCGTGCTCCTAGACCTTAGTGCTGCCTTTGACACTATCGATCACCACATTCTTTTGGAGAGACTGGAAACCCAAATTGGTCTACACGGACAAGTTCTGGCCTGGTTTAGATCTTACCTGTCGGAAAGATATCAGTTTGTCTCTGTGAATGGTCTGTCCTCCGACAAATCAACTGTACATTTCGGTGTTCCTCAAGGTTCCGTTTTAGGACCACTATTGTTTTCACTATATATTTTACCTCTTGGGGATGTTATTCGAAAACATAATGTTAACTTTCCCTGCTATGCGGATGACACACAGCTGTACATTTCAATGAAACATGGTGAAGCCCCAAAATTGCCCTCGCTAGAAGCCTGTGTTTCAGACATAAGGAAGTGGATGGCTGAAAACTTTCTACTTTTAAACTCGGACAAAACAGAGATGCTTGTTCTAGGTCCCAAGAAACAAAGAGATCTTCTGTTAAATCTGACAATTCATCTTGATGGTTGTAAAGTCGTCTCAAATAAAACTGTGAAGGACCTCGGCGTTACTCTTGACCCTGATCTCTCTTTTGACGAACATATCAAGACTGTTTCAAGGACAGCTTTTTTCCATCTACGTAACATTGCAAAAATCAGAAATTTTCTGTCCAAAAATGATGCAGAAAAATTAATCCATGCATTTGTTACTTCTAGGTTAAATAACTGCAATGCTCTACTTTCCGGCTACCCGGATAAAGCACAAAATAAACTTCAGTTAGTGCTAAATACGGCTGCTAGAATCCTGACTAGAACCAAGAAATTTGATCATATTACTCCAGTGCTAGCTTCCCTACACTGGCTTCCTGTTAAGGCAAGGGCTGATTTCAAGGTTTTACTGTTAACCTATAAAGCGTTACATGGGCTTGCTCCTACCTATCTTTCCGAGTTGGTCCTGCCGTACATACCAATACGTACGCTACGGTCACAAGACGCAGGCCTCCTAATTGTCCCTAGAATTTCTAAGCAAACAGCGGGAGGCAGGGCTTTCTCCTATAGATCTCCATTTTTATGGAACAGTTTGCCTACCCATGTGAGAGACGCAGACTCGGTCTCAACCTTTAAGTCTTTACTGAAGACTTATCTCTTCAGTAGGTCATATGATTGAGTGTAGTCTGGCCCAGGAGTGTGAAGGTGAACGGAAAGGCTCTGGAGCAACGAACAGCCCTTGCTGTCTCTGCCAGGCCGGTTCCCCTCTCTCCACTGGGGTTCTCTGCCTCTAACCCTGTTACAGGGGCTGAGTCACTGGCTTGCTGGTGCTCTTTCATGCCGTCCCTAGGAGGGGTGCGTCACTTGAGTGGGTTGAGTTACTGACGTGATCTTCCTGTCTGGGTTGGCGCCCCCCTTGGTTTGTGCTGTGGTGGAGACCTCTGTGGGCTATACTCGGCCTTGTCTCAGGATTGTAAGTTGGTGGTTGAGGATATCCCTCTGGTGGTGCGGGGGCTGTGCTTTGGCAGAGTGGGTGGGGTTATATCCTTCCTGTTTGGCCCTGTCCGGGGGTTTCTTCGGATGGGGCCACAGTGTCTCTGGACCGCTCCTGTCTCAGCCTCCAGTATTTATGCTGCAGTAGTTTATGTGTCGGGGGGCTGGGGTTAGTTGGTTATACCTGGAGTACTTCTCCTGTCTTATCCAGTGTCCTGTGTGAATTTAAGTATGCTCTCTCTAATTCTCTCGTTCTCTCTTTCTCTCTGAGAACCTGAGCCCTAGGACCATACGTCAGGACTACCGGGCATGCTGACACCTTGCTGTCCCCAGTCCGCCTGGCCTTGCTGCTATTCCAGTTTCAACTGTTCTGCCTGCGGTTACGAAACCCCTACCTGTCCCAGACCTGCTGTTTTCAACTCTTAATGATCGGCTATGAAAAGCCAACTGAGAGACCTGAGCCCTAGGACCATACGTCGGGACTACCGGCCGTGGTGACTCCTTGCTGTCCCCAGTCCGCCTGGCCTTGCTGCTATTCCAGTTTCAACTGTTCTGCCTGCGGTTATGGAACCCCTACCTGTCCCAGACCTGCTGTTTTCAACTCTTAATGATCGGCTATGAAAAGCCAACTGAGATTTATTCCTGATTATTATTTGACCATGCTTGTCACTTATGAACATTTTTGAACATCTTGGCATGGTTCTGTTATAATCTCCACCCGGCACAGCCAGAAGAGGACTGGCCACCCCTCATAGCCTGGTTCCTCTCTAGGTTTCTTCCTAGGTTTTGGCCTTTCTAGGGAGTTTTTCCTAGCCACCGTGCTTCTACACCTGCATTACTAGCTGTTTGGGGTTTTAGGCTGGGTTTCTGTACAGCACTTCGAGATATTAGCTGATGTAAGAAGGGCTATATAAAATAAAATTGATTGATTGATTGATCGAAGGGCCCTTATTACTAGCTAGTTAGATACAATCAACTACAGCAGGTAGCTTAGTGGTTAAGAGCGTTGTGCCAGTAACCGAAAGGTCGCTGGTTCTAATCCCCGAGCCGACTAGGTGAAAAATCTGTCGATGTGCCCTTGAGCAAGGCACTTAACCCTAATTGCTCATGTAGGTCGCTCTGGATAAGAGCGTCTGCTAAATGATTAAAATGTTTTTTTTTTAAATGTACTTTGCGATCCCTGAGTGTACAAATGTACATGACCACTTCCCTAATGCAATTATGTCATCCTTATCTATGGACACAGGTGTGCCCCGGAAAAGTGATCTGAAACTAGATCTCCAAATCCAATCAAAATTCACAGGAAGTGACCACCATCCCGAAGGTGAGAACTAAAACAATGTGTACACGAAGAGAGGGTGATATGGATGGACACTAGTTATTTTGGGAGGTGACAGAAAGAAACATCACTCAGTGATATTGTGAAGACGAAAAAGGCTACATAATAATATACTGTAATACAAAAATGAATTTCCATATTCAAATATGGTGATAACCTATAATAAATGCTGCTAGTATCTGTGCTAGTTTGAACTTTGACCAAGGAAGACGATAAGCGAGGTAGTGTGAGAGGAGGATAAACATTCCATTGTACTGATAGCCATGACACAGGTCAGTCCTCACAACTCGTTTTAGCCTAGTTAAGATGCCCCAACAAAGGAAGACACTGCAGCACACTGCTGATCTTAGCTGATGCTCCATAAACCATTTAATCTCACAACCAATGTTTCGGTCAATAGACCTTCAGAGTTTGTGCTATTACTATTATCAATAAACTATTACAGCAGTACTGCTAACAAATCACAGCCTCCACTGAGAACCCCAATCCCTACTCACCCATAGCTTGCTGTCGTAGTAGAAGGCGTCCAGCAGCTTCACTATGTTGTGATGGTCGCAGGAGGCCAGGATATCGATCTCTACCATATAGTCCTCCAGCTCCTCCTCCGTCTTGGTATCGATCACTTTAGCTGCAGCCAGAATGCCTGTCAGCTTGTTCTGGGCCTAGGAGACAAACAGGAAGAAGTGAGAGGGTTATTATGCTAGCTTCTGACAATGGAATAGACCGAGTTCTGTTGACATTCGCAGAAGACATACAACGTTGAGTGTTATTTTGGGGGCTTCATGACAATGGAAATGATAGAATAGAATGGGTTCCGTTGTTGCTCTCATAATAGGAGTCAAGAGAGAGTTGATATCAGATTTCACATGATGTTCACAAAAAGCTAAAAGCAGCCAACTGACACTTTTTTCAAATGTATTTGTCACATCATTGATGAAAACCATCACAGCATAAGTTCCAATTCCATTTGAAGTGGAACTGTCTGCTGTTTGTTTTGGTTGTGTCTCATAGCAGGATGTGCTGGATGCGGCCCGCGGTGATATGGGATATGGCACTTCCTCTTAACCTGAGTGTGTTCCTCAGGTCACGTCTGCCATTTAAATGCTTTAAATGCATTATCACAATACACATGATCACATTCACAGGATGGATCCATATTCAGCATGCACACACGCACACGCACACACGCACACCAACACACACACACACACGCACACACACAAACACACACTTCTCTTTCACTATGAATCGATTGGGAGTTTAGAGGCCGGTTCCAATAGGATGACTCATCATGAGATTGCAGCATATTATAGTTGGTTTCGTAGAGATGACTCTCAGCCCAGGATGTTTGAATTTTACTTTGAAATGTACTTCCCATAGATGTGCTTCGATTGGCCTGTTGTATCCCTAGTAATGCCAGAAAGGTCAATCATTTACTATTCTTAGGAGTAGTATTATAGTACATGTTGTTGTGCTTTGCTGCTGGAGCAGCCTATGGTTTGGTTGTAGTAGTAGGCAACTTCACATGGCATATGTTACTAAACTGACTAAGGCATATGGATTCTCTACAACAAGTAATAGTTAGATTTAGAAACCATAACTGACCACACACAGTCCTATTATTAGATCAGAAATCAATTGAAAACGGAGCACATTCATGGTAGGGATCCAGATAGCTATTATTATACTATTATATCATACCCAAAAATAGGCTTGTGGCTACAGAAAAAACAAACACGCTAATTGGAATAGTTTCGACAAAGCACCCTGCTACCGGTTTTGGCCCTCCACTCATGGGTGATCAAATTCAATGTCACTCATGTAAATGATGCTTTTTGCTCTGCCCATGCATTGAGGTCGGTGAAAACAATGCCACAATTTATAGGGACTCATCTAACATGGTTTAGGGCTGCTGTGAATGGCCTAACAATCAGAGTTAGGGAAGAAATAGCTGTGCCTGTGTGTGGACTGGAGGCAGTGTAGTTGACAATGTTGACCAAAATGAAAAGAATGGCAGTCATTAATCCAATGTTGGGTTTAGTCCTAAACATAGTGTAAGGGGTAACACATCCTGTTATAGCCTAAGGGAGGAATTCCAAGGAACAGGATGTAGGCTATTTTACTCCAATTGGTTACAGCAGAGAGTGGACTGAGATGAACACACACATGACATGATTGATGATTCTTGAAACATGGTATCAAACTGTAATTGTAACGTGTCATCATCATTGCTACAATGAATCAGAAGAGATCTACAATGACCCAAAATGACCCTTCATACCTTGTAGACTTTTCCAAAGGCTCCATCCCCCAGTTCTCCAATGATCTCCCATATCTCCTCTGGGTTCTCATCTCTGTGGACATGCTCATACTGTTTCTTCTTCTTCTCAGCACCCAATTTAAAGATTTTACGGAAATTGAAAAAGGATGCCATTTTCAAGCCTGCCTTCTTCAGATAGCTAGTTGACAAAGGAATAAATATCCAGCAATACGAAGATCATCAGTGCATTCTACTGCATAGGACTTGAATTGTTGTGTTTACTTAGGTCCCTTGGTGTGTTCTTGTGAGTCAAGCAGACCCTGAGGTGGCATATTCAATATGTTACAGTATTATAACAATTCAGAATTCTTTCAAATACTGTTAAACTCAAATCATTGTTGATCAACCCGTTATTATGGCAACGATATCACCGTTATCCCATAACAAAATGAAGTTCAGCCCACATCATGGGCTATTGTTGATTCTTACAACAACAATATTCACATTGATGTCTCCTGGCATTGTATTTCCGTCCAAAGAATAGACTTCCACAGTGCAAAGTAAGCACGGGAAGCTGCTGTTGTTCCTTTAACTCAGAACAACCAACACTGGCCTGACAACGCATGCGGCAGGGCTCTTTCCTCAACCAAAGAGCAGATAGAGAAGGTAAAGAAACAACCCTTCCAAATAATTATATTCCATGAATTTGAATATTCGATCGCCCAAAGTCTCTTGAATGTATATATAGCGAATAAAAACACCGTCGGTATGGTAAAACAATCTTCTTTCCCTTGGCGAGGCACGGGGTCCAGTAATCTAGCGGATTTGGTGTCAAATGCGCGTTCATGAGCGCGCAACTGTAGTTCTTTCGCTTCTTCACGCTTGATTGAAGGTGGAGGAAAGAGCATCTAGAGCGCGTTGCTTCCATCGTCAGCACTGGAGGCCAGCATGATTAGTGTTATAAATTATTCATAAATTCAAGAAAACTTTTAAAGAGTATGACATTTTGTAGAAGCCTATTCAATGCATTTCTAGCCTAGGCCTATTGTTCAGCCCTGCAACATTTAGTAAATCATAAGTTAAATTAAACGAGAAAGAAAAGCCATATAGCCTCATTAAAAATGATTGCACATTTCCCCTAATATTGAAAATGTTAAATTCTGATAATTGCATCAATATGAGAGAGAGAGTCCAGTCTCAGATACAGTGATGGGTTTCTTTCTTCTCTCGTTCTATTGCTTAAAACGACATGTCCCAGATACCCATGCGAGACGTGCACTCGCACATACAGGCGCAAACTTTTCAACATTGTTATCTTTACCACATGTACATCTATTAATAATCGTCATTCACGGTTAAAATATGTTTACATAAATACATGGTTTATTTAATCTGTTCTATTTTCATTTCTTTATATATACATTTACGTGTGGAAAATTCATGTGACCGGAAACTTGGACTTTTGCGGAAGCTGTGCAAATATTTGCTCAAATCTCAAAGCATTTCCCGGGAAAATGATGCGAAACAAACTAACCAAGCGAGGGAGAGATAAGTAAGCTGTCGTAAGTAGGTTAGCTTGCCACTTTTGGTTGTCTTTCGTCGCGTGTGGTGAGTGGCCGATGATGGTATGCAGCCCGAAGCGAAGGATCCAGAGGAGGATAGTGTATGGGATGAACCACCTTCAATGCTGTGGGGACTGGACCCAATGTTCAACGCTTTCACCAGGCTCTATGTCAAAGACATCCTACAGATGAGAGAGTCCTGTCAAGTGCCAGGTATTGTTAACTTCAGTTTTGACAACATTAATGCTACGTTTATTAAACTTTACTAGCTAACACATTTAATTTCCCCTATCCTAGGGATATACTTCTACAACTCTCACCCGATATTCAAAGTTGATGTGCTTGGGACTGTGGTGTACAAGCGAGAGAGAGAAGACTTCTTCTGTTATGGAGGTAATGATGAAGCTCAATTTATTCATTTTAAATGTTCCTACTTAGCCTCTTCATATCAAACTGTTATTCACATGCAAATATTGAGTACATGTAAATCTAATATGGTTGGGTGTTATAATTGCTTTACAGTTGATGATGGTACTGGTGTTATAAACAGCCTTTGCTGGAAAGATAAACAGTGGAGGGATCAATGTAAGTACAGGTATTCTCATTCTAACTGTGTGTGTCAGCCCTGTTCATATTCATTGTTGACTGTATCATCTTCAGCAGGAGCAAGGTCTCTCGGTAGCAGCGCTCGTGGAGACTTCAACCCAGCCAATGAGCTGAAGAAACTACGGCAAGCCCAACACAGCAGCTCCCACCTGGAGATAGGAGAACTGCTCAGGGTGAGAGGGCCTGTCAAGACCTCCAGACAACAGAGAGAGATAATGGCCTCTACTTACTGTGAGTGGAGAGGTGACACGCCTATGAATATGGTCACTCAGATGCAGGCATGCACAGTCAAGCGCATATGGACACACACACACACACACACACTTGTGCATTTCGCAACTAAACAGTTTATTAAACCTGACATATTTTTGTCCATACAATCTTTATTGGCCCCCCAATATGTTGGTTGTAGATAAAGTGTCAGACCCGGTGATGGCGGTCCAGATATCCTGGATGATGGAGGTTCCTCAGCTCTACAGACAGTGCTATGATAAACCATTCCAACTGGACGGCAGTGCACAGAACCCAAACATTAAAGGGTAGGCCGAATAATTGCTGGTCAGTAAGGAGCAGCATCATTTTGGCTATTATATATGATATTTAATTCAAACTTTGATTTAGAGACATTTTTGTGAATATCTTTATGGCTTATTTGGTGTTCCTGCAGTGGTTCTGCTTCCTACCTGCTTGGCAGAGCCACTCGTATCCTGAAGGACTTCCTGAAAGAGAAAGATGTCACCAGGTTCAGACCCTATGATGTCCAGGACCTTCTACAGCCTCTGGTCTCCAGACAACCTCAGCCGATAGCAGCAGAACAAGTACACATATATGCATATAGCCTTGATCATTTGTGAAACATCTATGTAGGCCTTATAAAGAGTTTATGAAGGCATCATTAAGCTTTTAAGTTGTTGTTCATTTAAAGTGGGACCGTATTTTTTAAAATCTGACTTGATGCTAGGAGCCTGAGGCTGGTCCATCATCAGGTCCATCAACATCCTTCAAACAGCTCAGGGAGCTCCTCCAGAAGAGCCTTCAGATCCTGGAGGACGAAGGCTTGGTGTTCCGCAAGGTCAAATCTCAGGATGAAGTCTACCATGTAAGCAGCAGCAGCACATGAAAATAGATATCACAGAGGAACTAAGTGCTATGTGAAGCTCATCAAACACATTAACGCTGACGCTCATGGGATGTGGGACACAAGCAAAGTGCTCAGCATACCAGAATTAAAGATTTTGAGACTGATCTTTCATTATTCACCAGTATTGTGGTGACTGAAGGTTATATTGGAATAACACAAGTTTTACTATGTTTCTCCCCTTTAGGTAACGGAACAGGACAAAGATCTTCTCATGGCCATCAGAGACATTCTTAGGGAAGATTGCAGACGAGAGAAATGTAAGGGCATTTCCCCTCTTCTTACTTCTGTAGAGTACTTTACAATATACTGCTCCACCAGTGCTATACCAGTGTATTATAATATGTATTGATGGTCTTTCTCTCGCGTTGCCAGATGCGGAAAAGGGATGCCACATCCTGCATGTCCTGTCCAGTGTGAGACAGAGGTACAGTCGCAATGTGAGCAAGGCAGCCTTGGAGCTGGTCCTCAAAGCTCTGGAGTGTAATAGTGACATTATCAGCACCAGCGACAGTCATTACACTATCCTCTGATGCTGACTTTGACATTCTGGGACATTCCACAAACTGTCTGAAATGGAGTGAAACGGGGAGGTATTATCCGAACTTGCCTAATAAGAAACGCATGTTTTTGTTTTCCGTTGCAAAAAGATATATACTGTGTGCCCTAATAAATATGACCCTGGCTAAATGAATAGCTTACTACATTTGATTATTAATAAACATGGCCATCTTCAAGATATCAGTTGCTATCAATCATGCTAGAGCTATGTACATATGTATGAATGTATATTTAACAAGTACAGGACAAGCTGTTTTTACTATATATATATATACTTTTTTTTAAATGAATGTGCTAAAGTTGTGTAAATGATGTGGATAATACCTGAATTTAGAACTCAATTTGGAGCATATGTTCATTTTGCACACGGGGGCAGTATTTCGTCGTTAATATGCTCCGCGATGCAGCCCGTCGCTGATTGGTCCACTTTGAAACATCTGTATCCATACGTCCAAGCTATTGATGAGAGCAGCCTATAGCGGCTTATGACTCAGTTGCCAGCGCTGTCAAAGAAACTGCGAGCCATGAGAAGCAATATGGAATAGTTTATGCTATTTAGGCCTAAGGAACAAATAGGTTGTTATAGCTATTCGTAGCCTTTTTAATGGTTATTTTAACATACATGCTTTGGATAATGGAGATAATTTAATTGTAATGCTGAAACCAATCACATTAATAAAAAGTATCCTTACATGGTCCAAGCGCAGTGTGATGTCCAACATTTGTTTGTAATTAACTACATTGTAGCCACTCTTCGGAGCACTTTAAGGAAACATTACAGCTGCGTAAATATTATTACAATGATTACACATCTTTTCCAAAATCATATCTAAATGTATACAAACATATAGACAATGCCAAAATACACAAAACTACATGCAAGTATTCCATAAACTATGAGTTGGAATGGGACTTCAACCTTCTACAACACAGTTTACCCCAAGTGCTTCATCCAACTGGAGGAGGCACGACAAGCAAGCCCATCCCACTCGATCGATCCCCCCCACCCCAAATTGCTCTGCGCCTTGCTTGCTTCCGGAGGCATTTGGCGGTGAATTCGGTGGCTTTTTTTTAACCTACCCCAAGCCTATATAGCCTGCAGGTATGCACCCCTCGCCGAAGGTATTGTGGTCCACACAAAGGAACTCGCTCCACTTTCCTATTTGAGGTGACCTCCTTCTCAGCATGCGACCGCTGGCCAGCCTGCCTTGTTGTCCAACGTGAAGATCTCGCCTTTTGGATTTCTGGCAGAATGTTTTAGGGATATAAAGATAGATTCTGAATTGATAGGGACTATGATATATTCAACATTTGGGTATATTACGCATATTCAAGGCAAGACATTTGATTTCTTGCGCCGGAACATTAGCTATAATCGACAACCCACTCAATGAATGTTCTTTTTATATTCTTCTTCTCCAACGTTTTTTGAACTGCAGAGTCTATAGCCTGCTACAGGAACTGGAATATTGCATTTATTGTGTGTGTATGCTGTAGCCATTTCCAACGTCAAGATGCAGTTTCGGACAGTGTTGGATGTAAAAGTCGTGGACGTGGAGAAGCGGCGCAATCCATCCAAACATTACGTGAGTAGGATACCCCCCTCACCATTTATCTACCTACCTGGGTACATTCAAAATCCGAACTACAGTGACTACGTTATCTATTCTGTATCTATTTATGAATATAATACACGAGGAAAGGTTTCACCACTTATAGCATATACCAGTCATCGCAGCTCATCACAGTTTTGATTCAACTAGCCTATGATTCACGAGTTATTGATTCAGTCTGCAAATCAATATCTCCATTTATTAAATGGTGTAGGATATGGGATATTCTGTGTATGGCACTGGCCTCTTAGAACATATCTATTCTTGTCATTCATTTGAATGTGTTATAGCCTAACCAATGAATATAAAGAAGGGTTATAACTAGTGACAATACCCACAATATAAGTAATGACAGGTTACAACTGTGGCACGTCCTTTTCAATAACATGGGAACCGAACAGTAATTCATTATTCAACTGGAACTAATATAGCCTAGTTTGTATATCTGGGAGTTTCTTAGAATACCACATCTGTAGAGACTATGTCATGAGAATGATAACAACCTGTGTCATAAATGGTGGTATGACATACTACTTATGACATAAGTGGTCCTGTATGGCTCAGTTGATAGAGCATGGCGCTTGCACCGCCAGGGTTGTGGGTTTGATTCCCGGGGCCACCCAGTCTAAAAATGAATGCAGGCATGACTGTAAGTCGCTTTGGATAAAAGCGTCTGCTAAATGGCATATATTATATTATAAATCACAAGACCTGACATAGTTTATTGCCAATTCAAGCTAAAACGAATCTGATTAGACAGATTCACTGTTAGTACAGGACCTCCTGTCTAGAATCATGCAGGTGTTAGCCAAAGTGAATGATTGGATAGGCTACCCTTATATGTGTATCATATACTAATCTATTAGTTTAGTAGTCATCCTCTGTGTTGTACAATTGAACACAGAGCTACTGTAGTCTACCTATGGGTCCCTCAAGGCAGCTTACTGTACTCTTGGGAAAGTGATATCTTTGAACTTTGCCTACAGCAGGCATATGAATCAATATCTCATTTCACTCCAGACTCGTGGGACTCTATACATAGCTAACAAACAAGTTATTATAAACACTCATTAAATACGATCATACTATATGTTGTCAACTCAAACACTCCATGTTGCTGTTCAAATAATCATTCACTCAGGCAAATATATTATAGTTTCTGAATTTCCCTGTAGTGTGCTTATGAATCAATATCTCTTTAAGATTTACACACATGCAGACTTTTGGGATATCATAGCTTACAGACAAGTTATTATACCTAACCTGCAAGGAACATCATGCACCAACAGCCAACAGATCCACATAGACCTACTCAACCATTAGGCATCCTACATGTATTGCAAGTTGTTAGTTGTTGCTGGTGCTTCCCAGGCCAGTGATGTGTTCAGTTGTGTTTTGGGGCTGTGCAGTCTCATGGGCCTGTCTCTGGCCTAGTTTCCGTAGCTACCGTGCCCCTGGGATCACTGCTAGCTAGTCACTGTGAGAAGAAACTGGAGGGAGTAATGCCCAGACCGTGTCTCACTGTGTGTGTGTGTGTGTGTGTGTGGAGAGAGAGAGTGAGTGTTTGTGTGTGTGTGTGAAAGAGAGAGAGCGAGAGAGAGGGAGAGGGAGAGGGAGAGGGAGAGAGAGAGATATTATCTCCCTCCACCAATCTCAACACTATGTTTGTGAAAACAGCTGGAAATGTTTATCCTATGAGAACAGAGTGAGAGAGAGAGGGGGGGAATGAGACACAAGTCATTGTCAGGGGTGAAGTGATCATTTGACCCGGGGGGGACACATATCTGCTTAGACACAGAAAATCTTCCAATACCGCTTCTTTATTTTTCAGGTGAGACGAATGTTAAAAGAGCTGGTAGCAATCCAAATTGTTTACTTTTAAAATGCAGCCCCCGCTGCTCAATAAGCCCAACAACATTTGGAAACCCTTCGGATGTCCCTTTAGTCAGAACCAGCGGTGCTAGTTGTTGTTTAGCATCATAAAACAGGCCTTCAGGGTGTTGTTTCCTACTCAAATATTTATTGAGCCATCAAAAACAGAATGATGATCTGAGTGAAAAGGTCTCTGTTTTCGAATGGTTACTGCTCACTGTGAGAATCACGTTTGAGGGTTTTTATTAGGAAGGGTTTTTGGCTTGGCCCATTGTTTTCCTCAGTTTGATGACGATAGGGTCCAGCAGGAAAGAGCGAGGTGTCTGTATGTGTGTGAGTCAGGGGGCTGTGCTGACGTCTGTCATCAGTGAAGTCATTGTACTCTGTTCACTTCACACAGGCTCACCCTGTCACTGAACAAGAGGCCTTGGAAGTGTGTGTGTGGTGGGGGAGTGTGTGTGTGTGTGTGTGTGCGCGTGCGTGCGTGCGTTACATTTGATTATGTGTGCCATTTTATCCATCCTCTCTTCCTGCTCAAAATGAAAACACATACACGCTCAGATCTCAATCTTGTTTTATGCTAACAGTCCCGAAAGTTAGAACCAAGCATGGAAAAAGGTCCTTTCATTACTCAGCCCGCTGGTCTTAAAATTCGCTCCAAGCCAACCTAAAACTCCAGGACCTGGTGTCCCTGGAGAGGTTCAAAGGACAAAGAGATGAACAGATAGTTATGACATGTAGTTGTTTCTAGTTGTCACTAGTTTGCATTGCCTTATAAGGAAGCATGTGGTTTTAAATCACACACACAACACACATGCCTACATGCACACAGATACATCTAATGTTTGTTTGCTGTTGTATTTGTGCTGTTGCCAGTGTCTTCTGTCTGTGTTGTCCGTTTTGTCTTATCCATTTTTAAAAACCATTTTTATCCCAGCCCCCGTCTCCACATGAAGCTTTTTTTTACTCTTGCCAGGCCGTCATTGTACGCTGAACAAACATATAAACGGAACATGTAAAGTGTTGGTCCCATGTTTCATGAGCTGAAATAAAAGATCCCAGAAATGTTCAATGAACAAAAAAGCTTATTTCTCTCAGATTTTGTGCACAAATGTGTTTACATCCCTGTTAGTGAGCATTTATGCTTTGCCAAGATAATTCATCCACCTGACAGGTGTGGCATATCAAGATGCTGATTAAACAGCATGGTCATTGATTACACAGGTGCACCTTTTGCTGGGGACAATGAAAGGCCACTCTAAAATGTGCAGTTTTGTCACACAACACAATGCCACAGATGTCTAAAGTTTTGAGGGAGCGTGCAATTGTCATGCTGACTGCAGGAATGTCCACCAGAGCTGTTGCCAGAGAATGTAATGTTCTGAAACAAAGCTGAAAATGTCCCAGTTCTTCCATAGCCTGCATCACCAGACATGTCACCCATTGAGCATGTTTGGGATGCTCTGGGTGGACGTGTACGACAGCGTGTTCCACGTCCCGCCAATATCCAGCAACTTCGCACAGCCATTGAAGAGGAGTGGGACAACATTCCACAGCCCACAATCAACAGCCTGATCAACTCTATGCGAAGGAGATGTGTCACGCTGCATGAGGCAAATGGTGTTCACACCAGATACTGACTGGTTTTCTGATCTATGCCCCTACTTTTTTTAAGGTATCTGTGACCAACAGATGCATACACTACATGACCAAAAGTATGTGGACACCTGCTCGTCGAACATCTCGTTCCAAAATCATGGGCATTAATATGGAGTTTGTCCCCCCTTTGCTGCTATAACAGCCTCCACTCTTCTGGGAAGGCTTTCCACTAGATGTTGGAACATTGTTGCCGGGACTTGCTTCCATTCAGCCACAAGAGCCTTAGTGAGATCGGGCACTGATGTTGGGCGATTAGGCCTGGATCGCAGTCTGCGTTCCAATTCATCCCAAAGGTGTTCGATGGGGTTGAGGTCAGGGCTCCGTGCAGGCCAGTCAAGTTCTTCCACACCAATCTCGACAAACCATTTCTGTATGGACCTCGCTTTGTGCACAGGGGCATTGTCATGCTGAAACAGGAAAGGGACTTCCCCAAATTGTTGCCACAAAGTTGGAAGCACAGAATCATCTAGAATGTCATTGTATGCTGTAGCGTTAAGATTTCCCTTCACTGGAACTAAGGGGCCTAGACTGAACCATGAAAAACAGCCCCAGACCATTATTCCTCCTGCACCAAACTTCTCGGCACTATGCATTGGGGCAGGTAGTGTTCTCCTGGCATCCGACCAAACCCAGATTCATCCATTGGAATGCCAGATGGTAAAGCGTGATTCATCCCTCCAGAGAACGCGTTTCCACTGCTCCAGAGTCCAATTGCGGCGAGCTTTACACCACTCCAGCCGACGTTTGGCATTGCACATGGTGATCTTAGGCTTGTGTGCGGCTGCTTGGCCATGGAAACCCATTTCATGAAGCTCCCGACGAACAGTTCTTGTGCTGACATTGCTTCCAGAGGCAGTTTGGAACTCGGTAGTGAGTGTTGCAACCGAGGACAGACGATTTTCACACGCTACGTGCTTAAAGCACTCTGCGGTCCCGTTCTGTGAGCTTGTGTGGCCTACCACTTCGTGGCTGAGCCGTTGTTGCTCCTAGACGTTTCTACTTCACAATAACAGCACTTACAGTTGACCGGGGCAGCTCTAGCAGGGCAGAAATTTGACGAACTGACTTGTTGGAAAGGTGGCATCCTATGACGGTGCCACGTTGAAAGTCACTGAGCTCTTCAGTAAGGCCATTCTACTGCCAATGTTTGTCTATGGAGATTGCCTGGCTGTGTGCTCGATTTTATACACCTGTCAGCAACAGGTGTGGCTGAAATAGCCAAATTCATTAATTGGAAGGTGTGTCCACATACTTTTCTATATATAATGTATCTGTATTAGGGCATAATGAATTTATTTCAATTGACTGATTTCCTTATATGAAGTGTAATGCAGTAAAATCTTTCAAATTGTTGCATCTTGCGTTTATAATTTTGTTCAGCATGAATAATAATTTGTTCTTAATTGACTTGCCTGGTTAAATAAAGGTTAAATAAATAAAATAAAAAGGAGGGGTTAGTTATTACTGGAGCTGCTGAATGGCTCAACAACAGACAGATGTTGTCTAATGACTGTGGAGAACTTTACATGTCTGGAACAGTGGAAAGTCTTCTTCAACCTAAGTCTTCATGATGGGATGTCTATTAGGCAACACGTCTTAATCATCACCAACCTGTACAAACAGTTTTTTTACAATATAAAATATGTAGCACATCCTATTCTTTTGATATCCAGTAAACCACATGAAACATTGCGTCTGGCTCCATGTTATTTCTGTATGTCGACACATTCAGGAATCACGATGCGAAAACGGACAACATGTGTGGGCATTATGTGGGGCTTGCAATGGTAGTCCTTGCCCTTACCGTGAGAAAATGGCCATATACTGTAACTGTACCTCACTGTGTGTGTAGTCTAGCAATGTGGCAATTTCAAAGTGAGGCCTCTAGGATTGCGTAACCGAGCTATACTGATTGAAACAGGATACAATGGACAACTCTATGTGAATTGTTCAACTCTACATGACAAGACTGAAAGCAGCGAGTGGGAGAGATAGGGGGAGAGACAGAGGAGGAAATTACCTCTTTTCCCTTATCCCTCTCAGAAAAACCTCTGTTTGCCTGGTCCATGCCTGCAATTCCTGTTTCCTGCTGGCTGCTGCACTCTTAGAAAAAAGGGTTCCAAAAGGGTTCTTCGGCTGTCCCCATAGGAGAACCCTTTTTGGTTCCAGGTAGAACTATTTCAGGTTCCATGTAGAACCCTCTGGGGAAAGAGTTCTACATGGAACCCAAAAGGGTTCTTCAAAGGGTTATCCTATGGGGACAGCTGAAGAACCGTTTTAGGTTCTAGATGGCACCTTTTTTTCTAAGAGTGTGGGTAGGGAGAGGAAGAGAGAGAGAAAGGAGGCCTGCACTTCCTATTGCCTGGGTAGAGAAGGTAGAGAGAGGGGGAGGACGTAAATACTGGAAGAGACCACAGTTTTAGGAGGGGTGGTTGGGTTGGTGGGCGATCAAGGGCAGTATATTGGCAGAGCTTATGCAAACCTGTATTAAAGGGGTTTCCCACCATAGAGCCACTACCAAACCAAAGCCCTTGGTCTGGTTAAACTTTGACTTGGAAGGCAGGCTGGTCATTTTTGTTCTCTTGGTACAGTATGACCTTGTGAATGAGAAGAGGAGATACACACACATGGACCACAGGAGGCTGCTGAGGGAGGCTTATAATAATGGCTGGAATGGAGTCAATGAAACGGAATGAGATACCGTTCCATTTACTCCATTCCAGCCATTATGAGCCGCCCTCAGCAGCCTCCTGTGGTCCATGTGTGTGTATCTACTCTACCCATGTGCTTGATGAGTTCGATACCATTCCATTTATTCCATTCCAGCCGTTACCTTTAGCCCGTCCTCCCCAATTAAGGTGCCACAGACACGCATGCACATACACACATCTTCAAGCTGTCTTCTTGTCCGTAACCTATTTTTACCTGTTAGATTAATAAATCTGTCTCTATTAGAAAATAACCATATTTAGCTTAGTTGTGGTTACTATGGAAAGTTGGTAGTCTTTCCATCCTTGTACTTCATTCAATCCCCGCGCATAATCCATATAAAAGTCATCTGGTTAGCAGTATGTAATGCCTTTCTGTTTTATAAGTTAGGTTAAGTATAGTGTTTTAGGCGGGGTTCAGTGTAATTTTGTGGCTAGGCCCACAGTCTACGCTCCACCAAGCACTCTGCTTAGCCTTCCTCAGTCTTGAACTGGGAAACTGGGGAACACAAGGGTTCTACAGAGACCGAGACAGTAAGTCATTTTCTCCGTTCATAGACATAAACTATTGTAGTTTGGTTTATTTAGTCTTATATTGTGGTTACTAGTCACTAAATGTGGTAGGAAAAGGTGAGTAATCAAACAATAGCTAACCTAATCATAGCTGTATAGCCTATGATTCATGGCTCATTCATTTAAATAATCAGAGATCCAATTTGCTCTTATTCACGTTTCTCCGAAATGCCGGGCATGAATGAAACGTTTGTCTCCCAAGCTGAAACCATCTGCATCACAACAAGAGATGATGACGAACAAGGGCTTTCTCTTGCTAGATCTGGGACACTGGGCGTCTGGGACACAAACTTGTTGGATTCATTTGTATTTGTCCATGCATGTACTTTCTCTCTTTGTTTTTGAATGTATCATCAAACCCCTTTGGCTGTTGACATGAGTGCAGAAGAATAGAATAGAAATGGAATAGAACAGAACAGAATATATATTTTCTGTATTTCCTTTGGTTGCTGATGTCACAGGGTATTCAGAGAGTAATACATGTCATTATATTGTAATAAACTACTGTAAATACTTAAAATAACAGTGATAAATGTCTGAATCGCCATTTATATCAGATCTAATTACCTTAACCTCGTATTTATATGACTCTCTACCTAGATTATGTAGTCTGCTACAGTGATTTACGATTTAGGTTGGGCCCATTGTTTCCATAAATCTCCCCCACCCATTTAGCTGTTAAATGTTCCTGTTGCCAAACCCAGACGTGGGTCTTTTTTTATTTTAATTTTATTTAACCTTTATTTAACCAGGTAAGCCAGTTGAGAACAAGTTCTCATTTACAACTGCGACCTGGCCAAGATAAAGCAAAGCAGTGCGATAAAAACAACAACACAGAGTTACATATGGGGTAAAACAAAACAAAGTCAAAAAAATACAACAGAAAATATATATACAGTGTGTGCAAATGTAGCAAGTTATGGAGGTAAGGCAATAAATAGGCTATAGTGCAAAATAATTACAATTAGTATTAACACTGGAATGCTAGATGTGCAAGAGATTATGTGCAAATAGAACTAGTCTGATGGTAACAGCTGGTCTTTAGAAGCTAGGGCTAGCGTGCCAGCCAGTACAGGTTTACGACTGGATTGCCAAGAGTGATTATGCAGGAAATGTTTAATGGTGTTAAATCTGGGTTCTTTGTGTACTGTGAGTACAGTATAGTAGAATAGAGAGTTTTATACAGTAAAGGTAATGTTGGGTAATGTATAGACTTATTTATAGATGTTGTAAACTTGTTGTTTTGTCTACTTTGTCACTTTTGTTTTCTGTAATGGAATTGCAACATTGTTTGATTTGGACAGACATGCATACCATTCAAGAATGTCTAAACGTATGGCAAGGCCAGGATTTTATCTTGATTTGAACGGTGCAGCAACACTTGACTACACACCATCTGGGATTCCGTCAGCACACCTTCTGTTGCTGTGAAGACAACTCACTCTTATAACACCGTGTTGTTCAAGTGTGTTAAACCTGTGTAACATTAGAAAACAAATCTAACTCCCTCTAACTGACAATTAGTGAGTAACTTTATATGTGTGTGTGTGTGTTTGGTTCCCTAAAAGCGGGATTCAGAGCGTTTTTGCTGTGTGGACTGACAACCGCTCACGACTGGCTGTACTTGAACCATGAGTCAACCCACAAAGCATCGAGATGCTATTTTAAAATGTTGCTGGCATGTTTTACCCTCATCTGAGAGTCGACCAAAAAAGAACTTTTCAAGCTGTCAAACAGCACTATTCTTCACAGTCAATCTTATATCAATCCAGAAATATAATTGAGGTGACACCTACAGTATAGGTTTATTTTGCTTTTAGGTAGTGATGGGCTGTACTAGGCTGTTAACTCACATTCAATCCCTGAGGGATGATATAGTCTATTTTAGGTTGGACGAGGGCATTAGGTTTAAGCTTGATATTTTGGGCGTGGGTTGTGTGTGGTGTGGATAGACTAGTTCTGTTTTCCATTGTGGTTGCTATGAGGACAGATCCATCTGTTCTGTTGGTTGGGATTGGATCGTTTTAACTGAGTCCGCATCTTCCTTCCTCTTCCCTCCCTACCTCCCTCCGTTGGCCCATCCCAGAGAGGTTTTGCTCCACGGTCAAATTAAGCGGCCAAGTGGCATCGGGTGGTGGAGGAGGGAGGATGACAACATGCCATTCAGGTCAAAAGCATTTATAGAACAACACACCCACTCGCTGGAAGTCAGGGCAAGCCCACACACACTTGCTTGAGGCGTACACACACACACTTGTGGGGTACACACACGCTCATAGGCGTTAGGCACACACACACACCAGTACAAGTCCAGGCGGACATGCTGCTCTTCCAGCCCCTCCAAGGCAAATCGTGTCAGATAAAGTCCATATCTATGTGGTTATGCACTAACAGCATGAAGATATTTTGGGTATTTGGGATAAGGCCTTTACTCAGTATCAGACTGACAGACGTTGTATGCACGCTTGTTGCTTGCCTCATTGGAGAGGCCTCATTCATTCACCAGTTCCTTCATTCATCTAACCTCCCATAGTTTTGGCTTTTGATTGATTACGTAGTTTCTCGTTCGGCCTTGAGCTGTAAAAATGTGGTTTAATGTTTGGTGATGTATAGTGTTCCACCTTCAGAACACAACATGTAAAGTCCTTACAGAATAATTTAACTCTCTGACTACTGACCTTGGCAGCCGCAATACAAATCAAGCCAAGCCATTGACAGTGTGACCCTATGGAGTCACTAACATATCATTAGCTAGCATAGCATAGCATGACAGACTTCAAGTGGTTTACCATGCTAGCATGGCCATGGGAGTCGCTAACAGGTCATTAGCATAGCATAACAGACTTCCAGTGGCTTTGATGTTAGCACAACATTTACATGGGAGTGAAAAGGCTAGTGCTGGAGCCGCTACTCGCGAACACAATAAAAACCAAGCCAAGCCGTTGACACTAACCCTATGTAGTCACTATCACGTCATTAGCATGACATACTTCCAGTGGCTTGGATGTTAGCGTAACATTTCCATGGGAGTGAATTGTGAAAACACTAGTGTTGGAAGCTAGCCAGCAATAGCTGGTGTCTTTCCAGTAGCAACAAGGCCTTTTAACACAGAGCTTTGTTCTTGGGAGAATATTTTGTTTCGAGCGGCTGATTCTCTTACGTCAGGTCTCTTTCATTTGGGCTAATTCTTCTGAGGCTAGCTGTCATGACTGTTCTTGGCAGGTTGCTGCAGGGAACAATGTTTAAGATACAGTGGGGAGAACAAGTATTTGATACACTGCCGATTTTGCAGGTTTTCCTACTTACAAAGCATGTAGAGGTCTGTAATTTTTATCATAGGTACACTTCAAGTGTGAGAGACGTAATCTAAAACAAAAATCCAGAAAATCACATTGTATGATTTTTAAGTAATTAATTTGCATTTTATTGCATGACATAAGTATTTGATCACCTACCAACCAGTAAAAATTCTGGCTCTCACAGACCTGTTAGTTTTTCTTTAAGAAGCCCTCCTGTTCTCCACTCATTACCTGTATTAACTGCACCTGTTTGAACTCGTTACCTGTATAAAAGACACCTGTCCACACACTCAATCAAACAGACTCCAACCTCTCCACAATGGCCAAGACCAGAGAGCTGTGTAAGGACATCAGGATAAAATTGTAGACCTGCACAAGGCTGGGATGGGCTACAGGACAATAGGCAAGCAGCTTGGTGAGAAGGCAACAACTGTTGGTGCAATTATTAGAAAATAGAAGAAGTTCAAGATGACGGTCAATCAACCTCGGTCTGGGGCTCCATGCAAGATCTCACCTCGTGGGGCATCAATGATCATGAGGAAGGTGAGGGATCAGCCCAGAACTACACAGCAGGACCTGGTCAATGACCTGAAGAGAGCTGGTACCACAGCCTCAAAGAAAACCATTAGTAACACACTACGCCGTCATGGATTAAAATCCTGCAGCGCACACAAGGTCCCCCTGCTCAAGCCAGCACATGTCCAGGCCCGTCTGAAGTTTGCCAAAGACCATCTGGATGATCCAGAGGAGGAATGGGAGAAGGTCATGTGGTCTGATGAGACAAAAATATAGCTTTTTGATCTAAACTCCACTCGCCGTGTTTGGAGGAAGAAGAAGGATGAGTACAACCCCAAGAACACCATCCCAACCGTGAAGCATGGAGGTGGAAACATCATTCTTTGGGGATGCTTTTCTGCAAAGGGGACAGGACGACTGCACCGTATTGAGGGGAGGATGGATGGGGCCATGTATCGCGAGATCTTGGCCAACAACCTCCTTCCCTCAGTAAGAGCATTGAAGATGGGCCGTGGCTGGGTCTTCCAGCATGACAACGACCCGAAACACACAGCCAGGGCAACTAAGGAGTGGCTCCGTAAGGAACATCTCAAGGTCCTGGAGTGGCCTAGCCAGTCTCCAGACCTGAACCCAATAGAACATTTTTGGAGCTGAAAGTCCATATTGCCCAGCGACAGCCCCAAAACCTGAAGGATCTGGAGAAGGTCTGTATGGAGGAGTGGGCCAAAATCCCTGCTGCAGTGTGTGCAAACCTGGTCAAGACCTACAGGAAACGTATGATCTCTGTAATTGCAAACAAAGGTTTCTGTACCAAATATTAAGTTCTGCTTTTCTGATGTATCAAATACTTATGTCATGCAATAAAATGCAAATTAATTACTTAAAAATCATACAATGTGATTTTCTGGATTTTTGTTTTAGATTCCGTCTCTCACAGTTGAAGTGTACCTATGATAAAAATTACAGACCTCTACATGCTTGGTAAGTAGGAAAACCTGCAAAATCGGCAGTGTATCAAATACTTGTTCTCCCCACTGTATATTAGGACGTGGGTTAACCTTTGCTACTAGGTCAGGGGATTAGGGAAACGCCTGTGTCTGAGACATCACAAGGGGAACTTGATTTTCAATGGCCTACATATCATGAGGTGAATTTCAGCTTTAGGCATATTCAAGATGGTGATACTTCATAAGGTGAATTGTTCCTATATTGACAAGTCGACAACAGTTAGTTCTCAAAGTGGAACCATAGGCCTACACAGTGCTGTAGCTTCAATTAGCCTATTTTAATGGCTGACAAAATCTTATTTGATTGTAAATTATTTGACAATGGCTGTTTTTGTTAGCAATCTTTGCCCTCATTTTGAGTAAACAACAGATGTAAACATGTTTGACATGCTTTATGATTATGAAGTATATGGAAACTCTATGAACTTAAACAAATTGTGTGTGTTTTTGTAGTGGAGATTGGGCTGAGAACAATTAAGCCAAATGGCCAATGGTTTAGGTTTGTGACTTAACCTCAATGTCCTCAGGACTATAGCATATTAGAACTGTGAAAAGCTATGTTCAGTAGCAGTTAGCCTTGATTTTAACAGTCAAGTTTCAAAGTTATGTTTGTTGCTTGCTATTTCGTGACTTCAAATAGGCATTTCACCAGATATCTTACTTTATATTGGCACAAAACTTCCACTCTAGATATCCATCATAAACCGAGGTCCAACCCATTCAAACCTCCTGACTGACCTCTTTTATGGGAATTTTCCAGACTCCTTGATATCTTTCCTATGTTTCCAATATTAGATTAAAGCTGAGATGATATCAGCATCAATTACATTACCAACCCTCTGGGTCTGGAACGTAACTGTCTGTTTCTATACGTCATCTATCATATAAATATAATTACTAGAAGGGACAAAGCCCCTCAGACAAAGCCCCATCCACTTGAATGGGAATGTCTGTTCTAATTCTAACTCATGGCTGAGGCAGTAAGGGCAGAGGGTCAATGTGTGGAGAAGGTGAATGAGATCACCATTATGTTCACCCACTATTACACCTTGACAGATGTATGTGCGTGTCATTGACCTTTGAAGTGCAGGGGTTGGTGTCTTGGTATGCTTTGTGTCGGGACCACAGTGTTAACCATTCATTTTCTCTCATTGCAGGTGTATCTCATCAACGTCACATACTCTGACAACACCTCCCACATAATCTACAGGAGATACAGCAAATTCTTTGACCTTCAGGTAATGTTAACTCTCTCCTGTCCTGTCCTCTCCTACACGCTTTAGTGGATATATAGGTATTTCTATCCAAACATCTGTTGTTGTTGAGACAGAATCATAGCAGATTAGAACACTGTCCCTTTTTTTGGGATTATACTCCAAGCGTTGTGAGTGATTATTCTCTAAGAACATGCACTAGTATTCTCCACACATGGTTGAGTCAGTGAATCAATGTGAGTGTTAGTAATTGGTCTGGGAGTGGGGGAGAGGTATGGTCTGTATCTCTTGTAGCCTCAGAGACACAGTAGTGCTACAACACGTACGCACACACACACACACACACACACACACACACACACACACACACACACACACACACACACACACACACACACACACACACACACACACACACACACACACACACAGGACACAGGACACACACTAATCTCTGCCTTGGCCCCAAAACGTCAAGGAGCTGACAGGCTGTTTTATAGTACAAGAGAAATCCACATGGAAATCAATTGAATGTAGCATGTTTTATAGCGGCCTGCCGAGGGACTCTCGGGTGATGTGTGTGTGTGTGTGTGTGGTGACTGTTGGAGCGTTTCACATATAAGCTTACATGACTCTTATGTTTAACATGCCAAGACTACCCTTCAGTTTAGACCTGTATTTTCTTTGGAATGGGAGTTGGGCTGCTGCAGTAAAAACCCTGCAGGTTGAGGAGAGAGAGTGTGTGTTTGTGTGTGTGTGTATGTGTGTGTGTACATACACTCTCTGCACCCCAGCTCTTTGCAAGCTGATAGGCCGAATAGCAACAGAGGTCTTGGGGTCTCCCGGTCATTCTGGTCAATATGAAAGAGCCATACATACAGAAAGACTTGGGTTGATCTCAATAGCCTTAGTGTGCAGCCTGGCAGGAAATTATGTTTCAATCAGGTTCCTACCCTCAAAGGTCCTATTGATAACCAGTGGGTGCAACGGAAAATAGCCTCCCCCTTGGAAGTGATTACTCCCAATGTGGAATAAAGCAAAGGTAGAATAATAAACAGGGTTGACTGAGGAAGTTTGTATCTTGGTTCCACTGCTGAAATGTAAGCTATAAGGAGATATAGGTGAGCACACGCGCACACACACACACACACACACACACATACACACAAAATTGCCCACACACACACAAGGGGTTCAAATTGCTGCTTGGGAGCTAATGGCCTCTAATGGGTTGTGGATGGTTTGACACAGAACCACTCAGTTACCAACAGAAAGATTGATTTTGTTAGCTTTTCTGATAGAGAGGGCGGAGGTCCTTAGACTAGATGGAGAGGCCAAACGTCCCCTAGACTAAGGCTACAGTTTATTGTGTTGTCAAAGAAAGTAGCATTCACAACCAAATGCATTTATTTATTTATTCAACCTTTATTTATCCAGGTTTGTCTCATTGAGATACAATGTTTTGCTAGAGAGAACTGTTAAAACCTTGCTATAGGCTAATGATGACTAGTGTTAAGTTGTCACGCCCTGACATAGAGTTCGCTAGTTAGTTTGGTCAGGGTGTGAATATCTATGTATGTGAATATCTATGTTTTGTATATCTATGTTGGCCGGGTGTGGTTCCCAATCAGAGGCAGCTGTCTATCGTTGTCGCTGATTGGGGATCATACTTAGGTAGCCATTTTGCATACCTATGTTGTGGGATCTTGACTCTTGTTTGACTCTTGTTGGCTTGTGTGTGTAGCCATTGTGAGCATCACATTACGTTGCTTTTGTTGTTTTGCCGTGTGTTTACTTTATAAATAAACATGTATGCATTCCATGCTGCACCTTGGTCCAATCCTGTATTCAACGAACGTGACAGAAGATCCCACCACCAACGGACCAAGCAGCGTGGCCAGGAAAAGCAAGAAGCCTGGACATGGGAGGAGATACTGGAAGGAAAAGGATCATGGACGTGGGAAGAGATCCAGGATGGTATGGATCGGCTTCCTTGGGAGCAAACAGAGGCAGCGAGGGAGAAAAGTCGGCGACTCCAAAATGCAAGATGGCGAAGGAGACCCGAGAGGCAACCCCAATAAAACATTTTGGGGGGCACACGGTGTGGTCGACGAAGCAGCAGGAGGCCGTGAAAGGGCTGACTGTAGAGGAGGAGGCCGCTATTTTAGAGGTCCTCCAAGTCCTGTGGATCAGCAGTTTGAGAGAGGAGGCCACCACATTACGGGGGCTGATAGCAAGGATAGAGCAGGAGAGCTCCCTTCAAGAGGAGGCACTGCAGGAGGCCCGTAGGGAGAAGGATTTAGTGGATGCACGGAGAGAGGAGCTGGCCAGGCAACAGAGGGAGCGTGTGTTCATTGAGGAACCAAGGTATGCGGAGATACGCACTGTGTCGCCAGTGCGCCTTCACAGCCCAGTGCGTCCTGTGCCAGCGCCCCGCACGTGTCGTGCGAAAGTGGGCATCCAGCCAGGACGGGTTGTGCCAGCTTTACACTCCAGACCTCCACAGTCCCGTACCTGCTCCCCGCACCAAACCAGTGGTGCGTGTCGCCAGCCCGGTACGCCCCGTGCCTGCTCCCCGCACCAAACCAGTAGTGCGTGTATCTAGTCCGGTAAGGCCCGTACCTGCTCCCCGCACCAAACCAGTGGTGCGTGTATCTAGTCCGGTACGGCCAGTACCTTCTCCCCGCACCAAACTAGTGGTGCGTGTATCCAGTCCGGTACGGCCAGTACCTACTCCCCGCACCAAACTAGTGGTGCGTGTCGCCAGCCCGGTACGCCCCGTACCTGCTCCCCGCATCAAACCAGTGGTGCGTGTTTCCAGTCCGGTACGGCCTGTGCCTGCTCCTCGCACCAAACCAGTGGAGCGTGTATCCAGTCCGGCACGGCCCGTGCCTGCTCCTCGCACCAAACCTGTGGTGCGTGTCTCCAGTTCGGCACGGCCAGTGCCTGCTCCTTGCACCAAACCAGTGGTGCGTGTCTCCAGTCTGGTACGGCCCGTGCTTGCTCCTCGCACCAGACCAGTGGTGCGTGTCTCCAGTCCGGCACGGCCTGTGCCTACTCCTCGCACCAGACCAGTGGTGCGTGTTCCCAGCCCGGTGCGGCCCATGCCTGTCCCTCGCACCAGACCAGTGGTGCGTGTCTCCAGCCCGGTACGGCTGGTGCCAGAGCAGTCCGCTCCACCGGTGCCCAGTACAGCTCCGGTCAGCTGCTCCACTCCAGTACCAGAGCAGTCCGCTCCACCGGTGCCTAGTCCAGCTCCGGTCAGCTGCTCCACTCCAGTGCCAGAGCAGTCCGCTCCACCGGTGCCAAGTCCAGCTCCGGTCAACTGCTCCACTCCAGTGCCAGAGCAGTCCGCTCCACCGGTGCCCAGTCCAGCTCTGGTCAGCTGCTCCAGTCCAGAGCCAGAGCAGTCCGCTCCACCGGGGTCCAGTTCAGCTCCGGTCAGCGGCTCCACTCCAGTGCCAGATTAGTCCGCTCTACCGGTGCCTAGTCCAGCCCCGGTCAGCTGCTCCACTCCAGTGCCAGAGCAGTCCGCTCCACCGGTGCCCAGTCCAGCTCTGGTCAGCTGCTCCAGTCCAGAGCCAGAGCAGTCCGCTCCACCGGGGTCCAGTTCAGCTCCGGTCAGCGGCTCCACTCCAGTGCCAGAAAAGTCCGCTCTACCGGTGCCTAGTCCAGCCCCGGTCAGCTGCTCCAGTCCAGTGCCAGAGCAGTCCGCTCCACCGGGGTCCTGTTCAGCTCCGGTCAGCGGCTCCACTCCAGAACCAGACGTCAACCCCTCTCCAGGGTCGGGGCCTCCCACACCAGGGTCCAGACAGGGCTTGGTGCATCGCGGGGGGATTGCCGGTTCAGGCCCAGACGTCAGCCCCTCTCCAGGGTCGGGGGCTCCCACACCAGGGTCCAGACAGGGCTTGGTGCATCGTGGGAGGACTGAGAGGGGAAGCATCTCGCCGAGGTTCAGACCGGACCAGGGGTGCAACGGGGAGGCAGTAAGGGAGAGGACGTCACGCCCGGAGCTGGAGCCGCCACCGAGGCTAGATGCCCACCTGGACCCTCCCCTGTTAAGTTAGGTTTTGCGGCCGGAGTCCGCACCCTTGGGGGGGGGGGTACTGTCACCCCCTGACATAGAGTTCGCTAGTTAGTTTGGTCAGGGTGTGAATATCTATGTATGTGAATATCTATGTTTTGTATATCTATGTTGGCCGGGTGTGGTTCCCAATCAGAGGCAGCTGTTGATCGTTGAATAACTTGAACAAACAGCTGCAAGGGCGCAACAAAGTTGTCACGCAGTATTATGACAGCATACGTTCTTTCAAGTTGAAGCTGTCATTGTGGGAGACGCAACTTGCCGGTGGTGATGCAGCTCACTTCCCCTGTCTGAAAAATGTGTGCGCGACCCAACATGTGGCAGACATGAAGCCGTTCAAAGATAAAATAACGGGACTGTTACGGGAGTTTGAGCAACGCTTTCAGATTTATGTTTATATGTTTTTATGTTGATGTGCTATTGTTTTTAATTGATTTTATTTTATTTGTATATTTAACCTATTCTTGACTCTGTGGTTCTTGCACTTGTTTGGTGAACAGGATTTCATTATTTTTATCTACATTTCTGCCTGAGAAATGACACCCTGATATAGTTATGTGATCTGTGAAACAGTTCTGTTAATCACTGAGGCAGTGTGTGTTTGTGTGTTCTTTTTCTTTAGAATTTTCTAATAAACTTGACGTGTTTTATGATTAATAGTGATGTTGTGCTTGTACTATTTTGGACACACTGTCCTCAGGCTCCAGCTTTATGTTGTATGTTGATCGTATTAAAACAAAGAAAACAATCTGAAGTTGTTGTTTTTAAGTTATATATACCCTGATTTTTCCGGTCCGGCCCACTTGGGAATAGATTTTCCTCCATGTGGCCCCTGAGCTAAAATGAGTTTGACACCCCTGGTTTAGAGGATGGGAGCTATATGATTTTGTCCCGATGGCTCTGATGGTTACAGTGTGGTGTGGAGGATGCTAACGTTGTGGGTTCAATTCCAGCTTGGGCCACATGCACGGACTGTGTGCTCACTGTAAATTGCTTTGGATGAAAGTGTCCACCAAAATGACCAAATACTGTGAGGCTGGAGAGTTCCAAGCCGTGGAGGTAGACAAAGCACCAGAAGACCTTTGACCTCTGACCTCTCTTTAAGGTTAAGGGTTTTGTGTTTAGGTGACACAGGACCAGATTGTAGTATAAATAAAGATATTTGGCCTTGGTTGAATGAGTACAGTAATACACCCCTTAATTGCATTTATAGTACACTGTGATGTGTTTTCTAACTCAGTGAGTTTAAGAATGCATTAAGGCACTGGTAACAGGATATATATTAGTGCTAGTGGGTGCCCACTGTAGTCTTTGTGTGTGTGTGCCTGTGTGTGTGTGTGTCACCACTGCAGAGAAGAAGCTATTAACTGCTAATAGAGAGACTATTCATTTCAAATGATACTAGAATCTCACAACAGGGAACCATCTCCTACTTAATAATTTGGATTATTTTCCCTCTATTTCTCAGCTTCAATGAGAGAGGGTTGGTCATTTCTGACAGGGCAGAGGAGAGTAGGTTCTCTCTTTCTTTCTTTAATTCTCTCTCCTCTCTCTCTCCTTTTCTCTTTTATTTCTGTCTCTCTCTTCCTCTTTCTCTCATTTATCTCTCTCTCTCTCTCTCTCTCTCTCTCTCTCTCTCTCTCTCTCTCTCTCTCTCTCTCTCTCTCTCTCTCTCTCTCTATCTCTCTTTCTAATTTATTTCTCTCTCTCTCTCTCTCTCTCTCTTTCTTTAATTCTCTCTCCTCTCTCTCTCTTTTTCTCTTTTATTTCTCTCTCTCTTCCTCTTTCTCTCATTTCTCTCTCTCTCTCTCTCTCTCTCTCTCTCTCTCTCTCTCTCTCTCTCTCTCTCTCTCTCTTTCTAATTTTTTTTTCTTTTTTTTTCTCTCTCTCTCTCTCTCTCTCTCTCTCTCTCTCTCTCTCTCTCTCTCTCTCTCTCTCTCTCTCTCTCTCTCTCTCTCTCTCTCTCTCTCTCTCTCTCTCTCTTTCAATTTCAGATTCAATTTAAGGGGCTTTACTGGCATGGGAAACGTATGTTTACATTGCCAAAGCAAGTGAAAGAGATAATTAACAATAGTGAAATAAACAATCAAAACATTCAAATGTCATATTATTATTATGTCTATATACAGTGTTGTAAAGATGGGAAAATAGTTAAAGTACAAAAGGGAAAATAAATCAACATAAATATGGGTTGTATTTACAATGGTGTTTGTTCTTCACTGGTTGCCCTTTTCTGTGGCAACAGGTCACAAATCTTGCTGCTGTGATTGTGTCACGCCCTGACTCATGGGACTCTGGTATGTTGAGTCAGGGTGTGGATATTCTATGTTAGTTTTCTATGTTTACATTCTAGGTGTTGTAGTTCTGTGTTTGGCCGGGTGTGATTCCCAATCAGAGACAGCTGTCGCTCGTTGTCTCTGATTGGGGATCATACTTAGGCAGCCTATTGGCACTCATTAGTTATGGGATCTTGTTCCGTGTAGAGGCTTGTGTTGTGTTTAGCCTGAGGACTTCACGTTACGTTGTTTTGTTGTTTTGTTCGTGTGTTTACCGTTGAAATAAACATGTACGCATTTCACGCTGAGCCTTGGTCTGACCCGTCCTTAAACGAACGTGACAGAAGATCCCACCAAACACGGACCAAGCAGCGTGCCCAGGAGCAGACATCATGGACATGGGAGGAGATCCTGGACGGTAAGGGATCCTGGACATGGGAGGAGATTCAGGCTGGGATGGATCGCCGTCCTTGGGAGGAGACAGTGGAGGCCCGGTTTAGAGAGGAGCAACGGCAACACAGAAGGCGCCGGCCGAGGAGGAAGCCCGAGAGACAGCCCCAATAAAATGTTTGGGGGGGACTAAAAGGGTGGTCGGGGATCGATGGAGAAGAGCCCCGACCACTGCACTCTTGGGGGCTCAGGGAGGAGTCCTCACGGGAGGAGGACTGGGCACGGAGATTTCTAACGTCAGTTCCCAGTCCGGTACACCTCGTGCCTGCGTCTCGCACCAAGCTAGTGGCGCGTGTCGCCAGTCCGGCCCGGCCCATTCCTGCTCCTCGCACCAGACCAGTGGTGCGTGTTCCCAGTCCGGTACGACCCGTACCTGCTCCCCGCACCAAGCCAGTGGTGCGTGTTCCCAGTACGGCCCGGCCCGTTCCTGCTCCTCGCACCAAGACAGTGGTGCGTGTTCCCAGACCGGCCCGGCCCGTGCCTGCTCCCCGCACCAAGCCAGTTGTGCATGTCGCTAGTCCGGCCCGGCCCGTTCCTGCTCCTCGCACCAAGCCAGTGGTGCGTGTTCCCAGTCAGGAACGGCCCGTGCCTGCTCCCCACACCAAGACAGTGGTGCGTGTTCCCAGTCCGGCCCGTTCCTGTTCCTCGCACCAAGCCAGTGGTGCATGTTCCCAGTCCGGCCCGGCCCGTTCCTGCTCCTCGCACCAGACCAGTGGTGCGTGTTCCCAGTCCGGCCCGGCCCGTTCCTGCTCCTCGCACCAAGCCAGTGGTGCGTGTCGCCAGCCCGGTACACCCCGTACCTGCTCCCCGCACCAAGCCAGTGGTGTGTGTCCCCAGTCCGGCCCGGCCCGGTCCTGCTCCTCGCACCAAGCCAGTGGTGTGTGTTCCTAGTCCGGTCCGGTCCGTGCCTGCTCCTCGCACCAGACCAGTGGTGCGTGTGTCCAGTCCGGCACGGCCCGTGCCCGTTCCACCGGTGCCTGGTCCGGCACCGGTCAGCTGCTCCACTCCGGAGCCAGAGCAGTCCGCTCCACCGGGGTCCAGTCCAGCTCCGGTCAGCGGCTCCACTCCGGAGCAGTCCGCTCCACCGGTGCCCAGTCCAGCTCCGGTCAGCAGCTCCACTCCGGAACCAGAGCAGTCCGCTCCACCAGGGTCCAGTCCAGCTCCGGTCAGCAGCTTCACTCCGGAGCCAGAGCAGTCCGCTCTACCGGTGCACAGTCCAGCTCCGGTCAGCAGCTCCACTCCAGAGCCAGAGCAGTCCGCTCCACCGGTGCCCAGTCCAGCTCCGGTCAGCGGCTCCAGTCCAGACCCAGACGTCAGCCCCTCTCCAGGTTCGGGGTCTCCCACACCAGGGCCCAGACAGGGCTTGGTGCATCGTGGGAGGAAGGAGAGGGGAAGCAGCGCGCCGAGGTCCAGACCAGACCACGGGCGCAATGTGGAGGCTGAGAGAATGTGGTCGTCACGCCCGGAGCCGGATCCGCCTCCGAGGCGGAATGCCCACCCGGACCCTTCCCTGTCATGTCAGGTTGGTGCGGTCGGAGTCCGCACCTTTGGGGGGTACTGTCACGCCCTGACTCATGGGACTCTGGTATGTTGAGTCAGGGTGTGGATATTCTATGTTAGTTTTCTATGTTTACATTCTAGGTGTTGTAGTTCTGTGTTTGGCCGGGTGTGATTCCCAATCAGAGACAGCTGTCGCTCGTTGTCTCTGATTGGGGATCATACTTAGGCAGCCTATTGGCACTCATTAGTTGTGGGATCTTGTTCCGTGTAGAGGCTTGTGTTTAGCCTGAGGTCTTCACGTTACGTTGTTTTGTTAGTGTGTTTACCGTTGAAATAAACATGTACGCATTTCACGCTGCGCCTTGGTCTGACCCGTCCTTAAACAAACGTGACAGATTGCACACTGTGGTATTTCACCCAATAGATATGGGAGTTTATAAAAATTGGATTTGTTTTCGAATTCTTTGTGGGTCTGTGTAATCTGAGGGAAATATGTGTCTCTAATATGGTCTTACATTTGGCAGGAGGTTAGGAAGTGCAGCTCAGTTTCCACCTCATTTTGTGGGCAGTGTGCACATAGCCTGTCTTCTTTTGAGAGCCAGTTCTGCCTACGGCAGCCTTTCTCAATAGCAAGGCTATGCTCACAGAGTCTGTACATAGTCAAAGCTTTCCTTAATTTTGGGTCAGTCACAGTGGTCAGGTATTCTGCCACTGTGTACTCTCTTTTTAGGGCCAAAAAGCATTCTAGTTTGCTCTGTTTTTTTGTTCATTCTTTCCAATATGTCAAGTAATTATCTTTTTGTTTTCTCATGATTTGTTTGGGTCTAATTGTGTTGATGTCCTGGGGCTCTGTGGGGTCTGTTTGTGTTTGTGAACAGAGCCCCATGAACAGCTTGCTTAGGGGACTCTTCTCCAGGTTCATATCTCTGTAGGTGATGGCTTTGTTATGGAAGGTTTGGGAATCGCTTCCTTTTAGGTGGTTGTAGAATTTAACGGCTCTTTTCTGGATTTTGATAATTAGCGGTATTGGCCTAATTCTGCTTTGCATGCATTATTTAGTGTTTTACATTGTACATGGAGGATATTTTTGCAGAATTCTGCATGCAGAGTGTTAATTTGGTGTTTGTCTCATTTAGTGAATTATTGGTTGGTAAGCGGACCCCAGACCTCACAACCATAAAGGGCAATGGATTCTATAACTGATTAAAGTATTTTTAGCCAGATCCTAATTGGTATGTTGAATTTTATGTTCCTTTTGATTGCATAGAAGGTCCTTCTTGCCTTGTCTCTCAGATCGTTCACAGCTTTGTGGAAGTTACCTCTCTCTCTCTCTCTCTCTCTCGCTCTCTCTATCTCTCCCTTCTCTCTCTCTCCTTCTTTGTCTCTGTCGTTCCATTTCAGTAGTTCAGTTTAGGCCAGAATTGAGAGATGTATTTTCTTCTCACTTCACCTGAGAAGGGGACAGGCCCTATCTAACAACAGGGCATGGGATGGAAAGAGAGGGATGAGATTAGGTGGAAGGAAAGAAAATAAGAGTGACTGTTGTGGGGTGAGTGTGAATGAAACGACACAATCAGTGCCAAGAGGAAGAAAAAACACGCTCACTCCCACACTTTATACTTACCTCAGCTTGACTTGATATATTTACAGTAAAACACTTCTAACTACTTAATATGTAGTGTAAATAAGTCACCTCTAGTCTGTGGAAAATTTTACAAAACAACTCATCCTAGTTATTAGTACTAGTCAGGCACATGACTGGACCGTCCTGGCTTGTCTACAGTCACGTTAATATAGTGACTCTCCACTTATGTTCCAGTTATGACCAGTTAGTCAACTACTCTGTTTCCAGGCGTCTGGAAGGAAACCAGTTGGAACAGGAACTAAGTTTGCCCATGGGCACTTGGAAGGCCAAAGTCATTGATGGGGAAGTTTATATTGCTTCTTATACCAGCTTTATAGTAATAGTGACACTGACAACCCCTTTAATCCGACATGGATCTTCAACATATCAAAACTCGCAAGATTTAGTTTAGGTTGTGATTAGTGCCTGGAGTTTTTCCTAGTTAGGAAAAACTCTCATCCCTAATGATTAGTCCTTATAGCCTTGTCATTTGAGGAACTTCTGAGGCATCTGTGATTGGGCCTGTGTCCTTCAGTCTGGCACAAGGATGGTATTTTTGAAACGCCATGTTGGTGCCGTGCCAGTCTTCTGAAGGAGGGAACTAACAGACTCACTGATGTTTTTATGAGGCTCTCCTCCGGTTTGTATTCCTCTTCTCTCCCCTCTTCGCCTCTTCGCCTCATTTCCTTCTTCAAGGCTGTGTTCTGACTGACCATGGCTTCTGACGGAATATTTAGTTTTCGGAATGTTAATGCTAGGACTGAAGTTTAAAAAAACCTTTCTCGGTTGAAAATTTGAAATTGTATATATTCCAATTACATTGCCAAACTCCACTTGCATAGTTGATATATTGTATGCCCTTTGAAAAACATTCACAAAAGCCTACTGTATAGCCAGGACCAAGGCAGCCCATATTCAATTCAACTCCGCTCAGTAAATTATACAGTATCCCTCTGCCAGAGCTTTCAAAAGGAAGGTCGCCCAATGTAGAATCCCTTACCCTCGGACCGAGGACTGTTTGATTGAAAGACGTCTAGACCACAAAGCATTATTGATATGCCATCTCCAAGGATGGATGGCTGAATAGCTTCAGCGCCCTCGGCACTCTCGTCCATCTTGTCCTTGTGGGTGTTCTTTGGATGTTCTGTACTGTACTGCTGCGCTAGGCAAGGCTAGGCTGGGCTATAAGGGTTCTCATTGTCTGGGGTCAGGAATAAAGGACTACTTTATGAGCCCAGTGGAGAAAGAGGGAGGGAGGGAGGGAGGGAGGGAGGGAGGGAGGGAGGGAGGGAGGGAGGGAGGGAGGAGAGAGAGCGAGAGAGAGAGAGAGCGAGAGAGAGAGAGAGGGAGAGGGATCAAATCGAATTGTATTTATCACATGCTTCGTAAACAACAGGTGTAGACTAACAGTGAAATGCTTACTTACGGGTCCTTTTCCAACAATGAAATAAAAATAACAAATATAAATAGTGACACAATGAATAACGAATAACAATAGCGAGTAAAAATAACATGGCTATATACAGGGAGTACCAGTACTGAGTCAATGTGCAGGGATATGAGGTAACTGAGGTAGCTATATAAATATAGCTAGGAATAGAGTGACTAGGCAACAAGATAGATAATAGACAGTAGCAGCAGTGTATGTGGTGAGTGTGAAAGTGTGTGTGTGTGTGTGTGTGTGTGTGTGTGTGTGCCGTCAATATGCATGTGTGTGCATGTTATGTGTGTGTGGCGTATGTAGTGTGTGTGTGTATGTGTGTGTGTTGGGGTGTCAGTGTAAGTATGTGTGAGTGTGTGGATAGAGTCCAGTGTGTGTGCATAGTCAGTGCAAGAGAGTTAGTTAAAAAAAGGGTCAATGAAGGTAATCTGGGTAGCCATTTGATTAGCTATTTAGCAGCCTTGTTTAGACATCTTATGGCTTGGGTGTAGAAGCTGTCGTGCCTTCTTCACAACTGTGTGGGTGTGTACGGACCATGATAGATCCATAGTGATGTGGACACCGAGGAACATGAAGCTCTCGACCCGCTCCACTACAGCCCCATCGATGTGGATGGGGGCGTGCTCGGCCCTCTGTTTCCTGTAGCCCACGATCAGCTCCTTTGACTTGCTGACGTTGAGGGAGAGATTGTTGTCCTGGCACCACACTGCCAGGTGTCTGACCTCCTCCCTATAGGCTGTCTCATCATCGTCGTGTCGTCAGCAAACTTGATGATAATGTTGGAGTAGTGCGCGGCCACGATAAAGGAGAGAGAGGGAGGAAGAGAGAGAGGGAGGAAGAGAGAGAGGGAGGAAGAGAGAGAGGGCCAGATACAAGAGTGGAGAGGAACGGGAACGACACCTACACGTCAGACACAGGCGCTGTTCTTGTGCTTCATGCTTAGCGCCGCTGGCGTACAATCGGTCACTTCACAGGACAGACTGGCTCGGGTCCTAGCTCAGCTCCGGACGGAGGGGGAAATATGTAGCCGTTTCCCCACAGCCTTGGTGCAAGGGATCAGGAGAGAGAGATAAATTTAGGATGAATAAACAGTTTAGTCTGTTTGTGGGACGTTTCATCGTGGACCAATGCTCACACTGTGGCTGAGATGAGGAGTGACTGAGCTGAGGTGCGTTTAGGGGGAGGGAGAGAGAGAGAGAGAGAGTGAGAGAGAGAGAGGGAGGGAGGGCTGGAGGGAAAGAAAGAGAGAGCGAGTGAAGAAGAGAGGAAGAGGGAGAGAAAGACAGTCACAGAAAAAAAGAAAGAGAGTGAGAGGAGAGAGAGAGAGAGACCCACCTGACCACCGTTGTTTAGGTTAGCAGCACTAATGTGTCTCTACTATCTGGGTGTGTGAAGTAGAAGGGGACTGGTTTGTGTTCTCTGTGAAGAGGTTGAGAGCCTGTTGTCAAGGATTGGAAGTCATTGCTTGTGCATGTGTGTGTGTGTGTGTACATACGTGCATGCACACACAAAATAGCGAAAGTTGGAGTCAATCGTGAAATGTGATATTAGCAAATGCAGGATCCCCTTTTGACAGTTTTGACAGTTACATTTTCAGCAGCTCCCAATTAAGAAGTGCCAGGAATAAGACTATGTGTGTGTGTGTGTGTGTGTGTGTGTGTGTGTATGTGGATACCTGTGTGGCAGAGAGATTCCTTGCCTGTTTGCATGTTTCTATCTTTATACAGTATAGGTGTATGTGTCTACTGTCTGTCTGTGTGTGTGTATGTGTGTGTGTGTGTGCGTGTGTGTGTGTGTACATAACACGCACAGTATGTACACCACTGTGTGTGCCTGTCTGTCAGTTTCACACTCCAGTCTCTCATTGCCCTCCAACACTCTTTTGATCAAGTCATATATTTCCAATGCCTTGCACCGGTCCAACAGCTCTTTCCTGTTTACTTCTCCAATCTAACCGCCTGTTATCAGAAGATATATGGCCCCTGAAATACTTCGTCTGTAGCTACCTGGCTGGCTGGCTGGCTGGCTGTCTGGCTGGCTCTCTCTTTGTCCTTCTCTCTCTCTCTCTCTCTCTCTCTCTCTCTCTCTCTCTCTCTCTCTCTCTCTCTCTCTCTCTCTCTCTCTCTCTCTCTCTCTCTCTCTCTCTCTCTCTCTCTCTCTCTCTCTCTCTCTCTCTCTCTCTCTCTCTCTCTCTCTCTCTCTCTCTCTCTCTCTCTCTCTCTCTCTCTCTCTCTCTCTCGCTTTCTCCCTCTGTCTGTCTCTGTCTCTCTTCTCTGTCTCCCCCGCTCTCTCCCTCTACCCCCTCCCCTCTCCCTTTTTCTCACACTTTACAATTATAGGCCTCCTGTTCAACTCAAGGTCTTCTCAGGCTGAGGGGGAGTCTCAGTCGATAAAAACACCTGAAAGGTTTTTGCCTTAAACATCAATAGCTAGTGCTATGGCTTGTTTTGCACAATGGCTTGCAGAGTGAAGATGTTCAAGGTTTCATATTGATGTCCTTTGAATATTGTATTTAATAAATAATAAGGTACATCTCTTTGTCCGAGAACACAATGTGTAATCTGTTTTTAGATGGCAGGGAGGTTGCAGTGGATAGACATTATACAGAGTTGATAGCTGGTTGGAGAAATTGTATTGTTGTGGCAGTGACCTCTGAATATAGTATAGAATAGCAGGGTTACATCTAAAGCAGTAAACAGATTTTTTTTTTTTTACAGCTACACCTCACAGATAATGTGGCTTACAGGATATAGAATACATACCCATACATTAATATGGTTCTGTGTTTCTCCTGATCAGGTCAAAAGCTCAGGTACAATACTCTATAGCAGGGATCATCAACTAGATTCAGCCGCGGGCCGATTTTTTCTTGAGGGGATGGTCGGGGGGCCGGAACATAATTACAAATAATTTGTAGACTGCAAATTGACAGCAATAAGCTCAAACATATATAATATTTGACTAAAACATAATCATTTCAAACCTTGCTTACATTTGTATACGGTCACATATACTGAGTGTTCAAAACATGAGGAACACCGTCGTAATACACCCCCTTTTGCACTCAGAACAGCCTCAATTCGTCACGGCATAGACTCAGGTGTCGGAAGCGTTCCACAGGGATGCTGGCCCATGTTGACTCCAATTAACATTTAACATACATTAACATTTAAGTCATTTAGCAGACGCTCTTATCCAGAGCGACTTACAAATTGGTGCATTCACCCTATAGCCAGTGGGATAACCACTTTACAATATATATATATTTTTTTATAATTCTTTTTTTTTTGGGGGGGTTAGAAGGATTACTTTATACTATCCCAGGTATTCCTTAAAGAGGTGGGGTTTCAAATGTCTCCGGAAGGTGGTGAGTGACTCCGCTGTCCTGGCGTCGTGAGGGAGCTTGTTCCACCATTGGGGTGCCAGAGCAGCGAACAGTTTTGACTGGGCTGAGCGGGAACTATGCTTCCGCAGAGGAAGGGAGCCAGCAGGCCAGAGGTGGATGAACGCAATGCCCTCGTTTGGGTGTAGGGACTGATCAGAGCCTGAAGGTACGGAGGTGCCGTTTCCCTCACTGCTCCATAGGCAAGCACCATGGTCTTGTAACGGATGCGAGCTTCAACTGGAAGCCAGTGGAGTGTGCGGAGGAGGGGGGTGACGTGAGAGAACTTGGGAAGGTCGAACACCAGACGGGCTGCGGCATTCTGGATGAGTTGTAGGGGTTTAATGGCACAGGCAGGGAGCCCAGCCAACAGCGAGTTGCAGTAATCCAGACGGGAGATGACAAGTGCCTGGATTAGGACCTGTGCCGCTTCCTGTGTAAGGCAGGGTCGTACTCTCCGAATGTTGTAGAGCATGAACCTGCAGGATCGGGTCACCGCCTTGATGTTAGCGGAGAACGACAGGGTGTTGTCCAGGGTCACGCCAAGGCTCTTCGCACTCTGGGAGGAGGACACAACGGAGTTGTCAACCGTGATGGCGAGATCATGGAACGGGCAGTCCTTCCCGGGAGGAAGAGCAGCTCCGTCTTGCCAGGGTTCAGCTTGAGGTGGTGATCCGTCATCCATACTGATATGTCGGCCAGACATGCAGAGATGCGATTCGCCACCTGGTTATCAGAAGGGGGAAAGGTGAAGATTAGTTGTGTATCGTCAGCGTAGCAATGATAGGAAAGGCCATGTGAGGATATGACAGAGCCAAGTGACTTGGTGTATAGGGGAGAAAAGGAGAGGGCCTAGAACTGAGCCCTGGGGGACACCAGTGGTGAGAGCACGTGGTGCGGAGACAGCTTCTCGCCACGCCACTTGGTAGGAGCGACCGGTCAGGTAGGACGCAATCCAGGAGTGAGCCGCGCCGGAGATGCCCAGCTCGGAGAGGGTGGAGAGGGAGGATCTGATGGTTCACAGTATCAAAGGCAGCAGACAGGTCTAGAAGGACAAGAGCAGAGGAGAGAGAGTTAGCTTTAGCAGTGCGGAGAGCCTCCGTGACACAGAGAAGAGCAGTCTCAGTTGAATGACCAGTCCTGAAACCTGACTGGTTTGGATCAAGAAGGTCATTCTGAGAGAGATAGCAAGAGAGTTGGCTAAAGACGGCACGCTCAATAGTTTTGGAAAGAAAAGAAAGAAGGGATACTGGTCTGTAGTTGTTGACATCAGTGGGATCGAGTGTTGGTTTTTTGAGAAGGGGTGCAACTCTCGCTCTCTTGAAGACGGAAGGGACATGGCCAGCGGTCAAGGATGAGTTGATCAGCGAGGTGAGGTAGGGGAGAAGGTCACCGGAGATGGTCTGGAGAAGAGAGGAGGGGATGGGGTCAAGCGGGCAGGTTGTTGGGCGGCCTGCAGTTCTTCCCACAGTTGTGTCAAGTTGGGTGGATGTCCTTTGGGTGGTGGACCATTCTTGATACGGGAAACTGTTGAGCGTGAAAAACCCAGCAGCGTTGCAGTTCTTGACACACTAAAACTGGTGCGCCTGACACCTACTACCATACCCCATTCAAAGGCACTTAAACCTTTTGTCTTGCCCATTCACCCTCTGAATGGCACACACACACAATCCATGTCTCAATTGTCTCGAGGCTTAAAAATCCTTCTTTAACCTGTCTCCTCCCCTTCATCTACACTGATTGAGATCATAGCTTTCACCTAGATTCACCTGGTCAGTCTATGTCATGCAAAGAGCAGGTATTCCTAATGTTTTATACACTCAGTGTATATCTGTCTATTATGCGTGGGAATACTTTGGAACAGATTTCCAAAATTAATATCACTTATATATAATCACATATATCAATGTTTTTTGCACAGAAATAAAATCACCCACCGGCCAAATTCGGCAGGTGGGGAACCCTGTTCTATAGTATAGTTTGCTCTGGTCTTACATATAAAACCAGAAAGGACTTCTGTATGACGTGTCTCATGCCACTTCCCTGGTATCCTGTCCTATTTTGCTATTGATAGCATTAGTTAGCTGACCAGGTGTCCTCCTATGCCATTGTAATATAAATGGCTCCTCTCCAGCCTCCAGCCAACCCTCTGTTAGTGTTAATGAACAACGGTTCAGTAAACAGCAGTCCTGTCTGTCTGTCAGTACACGGCTTCTTAACGCTACCTCTTCAACCTGGAAAGGCCCTGAACCTGGCTTCTCACACGGTGGTTCACACCATTCATTATAACCCGGCTGTCTCTCTCTCTGTCTTTCTTTCTCGTTTCTGTCTCTTTCCCTTCTTGTTTTGCGCTTAATGGAGAGTGAATTTCCAGCTAATCCGCGGCCCACTCCTCCTACAGGTGAAATACATTAGCTTACACACAGCTAGGGGCTAGAGATGTTTGAGGATGGTGGTCTTGTGAGGATTTGTGTGTGTGTGATGTATCGCTGGTGCTCATCCCAATTACCCAGCCAATCTTTCTATTACAGATGATCCAATTTCACCCTCTCTCCTCTCTCTCTGGCTTTCCCCCTCAATCGGATTACATCTTATGGGTATAGGCAGGCAGAGCTTTGAGGAAAGACCTTCAGTTCAGATACAAAAGCCCTTTTAGAAATATACTGACAAAAACAATACTTTTCATTAAACCTTCATTTATAAAGGTATGTCTCAAATGTATTTTGCAGGAGAGACATGTTCAAGATAGCAGCTGGCATTCTCAATAGTGTCCTATGACCAGATTCTAGCTCTGTCCCACTTTTCATTTGAACTATATTGTCTTATAATAAAATAGACCTGAAATAACCCTGTTTCTTGTGGAAAGGAAACAAAATGCACTCTCTGTCAGGAGTCCCATTTCCCCTCCACGCCATTGGGAGCGGGGGCAGAGCGTACGGGGCACACACCGGGGGCGCTGCCATCCCTTCTCTGGGCTTGTGGTCTGGCCACGTGGCTCAAGGTTTGTCTTACTTCCAAGCATGGAAACTCTGAGAATGTTGGCAGAGCGCTAGGCTAATTTAGGTACCGTTAGAGGGCTGAGGGCTCTCTCTCTCTCTCTCTCTCTCTCTCTCGCTCTCTCTCTCTCTCTCTCTTTCTCTCTCTCTCTCTCTCTCTCCCTCTCTCTCTCTCTCTCTCTCTCTCTCTCTCTCTCTCTCTCTCTCTCTCTCTCTCTCTCTCTCTCTCTCTCTCTTTCTCTCTCTCTCTCTCTCTCTCTCTCTCTCTCTCTCTCTCTCTCTCTCTCTCTCTCTCTCTCTCTCTCTCTCTCTCTCTCTCTCTCTCTCTCTCTCTCTCTCTCTCTCTCTCTCTCTCTATGCACTTTACTGTAAGTTGGCTGGCCTATTTGTCTACCTTTAACTGGAGCAGAAAGCTGCAGTTGGTAACCTGAAGCCATGTTCTTTGTGCGTTGGTGGGGTTTGTGCCCACTGGCCACTGAAGTAGAGGTTGTTTTGAATGAAGGGTAAAGTTAGAGGCCAGAGTGGTCAGAAAGAGGGTGGCAGAGTTACTGGAAAACTACCATCAAATCTTTCAGGGCTGACTGCAACATTTACTGTACAACTACATTGATTTCAGACCCGTTGTCTAGAGTGCTAACCTTCTCACACTAAGAGAGTGAAACGTGATACTGGTTTTGTTTCTCACAGTATTTAAGTAATATGCTATTATAGGAAGGGTTGCCTTGGTTTCATTGCAGTAGGTACACACGACAAATCAATCATTATTACTCAACTTAATGCCTTTAAATTAGGAGCGGAGATGCAGAGAAACTCAAACCACTGCACTTTTCTTTTTGTCCCGTTCTCTACTCCTTCAGTGTTTCTCTTGCGTTCTTTCATCCCATGGGTTCATGTGTTCTTGAGCACTGTGTGAAAGTAGAACAACGTATGCTTCCAGAGGACAGATCTAGACCAAAAGATCCATTGGTCTTTCCAGTTTCCACTGTTGTGTAATAAAGCCTACAAAGCTTGATAATGACTAGCCCCAAAACTACAGCACCAAGCCTTGGGATACAGTAAGCTCAAAATTCCAACCCCTGAATCCCATTCCCATTCCATGGAATGATGATGATGGGTTTCCTAAGACTTCCATAGCCTTTCCCTCTTTCCCTGGAGTCTTGTTCCAGGCCAAGGCCGGATCTGGAGTCTGGAGCTGGGAGTGATAGACGTTACCACATCCCAGCACCTGTTGCCTTGGGACTTGGGAGCTTCAAATGGAACCTACAGGGGTATAACCTAACAGCACTCCCCATTGACCTGACCAGAATATAGCCAATTTCTCCAGCAACTCGAATCCATACATCACCTTACCCCCTTCTGAAATGGGTTAATTCATATTCCATCAAGATAACTGGAGGCACCGAGCTGTGATTTGTCGAGATCGAATGCCAAGGTTCCAATTTATATATAGAGCCGCAACTGTGAATGATTGTGGTTGGAGGGAGCACTAGCTCGCTATTCGCTAACCCCTGTTCCCCGGATCCAGACATCTGTCTCTAGAAACTCGATACCCCGGGCCACTAATGCGTGTCCAGACTTGATTCATGTTGTCCATTCGTTTCCTCAGTCGCTCTGTCTTTTGTGTTGTAGAGCTGGAGTGGTATAGCCTGGTCCCAGATCTGTTTGTGCTGTCTTGCCTAACTTATATGGTCAATGTCACAAGACAGCACAAACAGATCTGGGACCAGGCTAGTAGTAGTAGGATTACGAAGGAATAAGGGAAGAACCTTTGTTCTGTTCTGGCAATACTTCAGCTGCAATTACTTTTACCCCTTCCCTTCCTCCCCCTTCAGCCCCCTTTTATTTACTGTCTTGTTTACACAAAAATGTATTGTAATTAGTGGATTAAAGCGAGTTGCTAGAGAGAGGGAGACCAGGGATGCGTCCCACATGGCACCCTATTCTCTTATAGTGTACCACGTTTGACCAGGGCCCAAAAGACTCTGGTCAAAAGTAGTGTAATGTACAGTATAGGGAGTAGTGTACCATTTGGGATGCCACCCAGGAAATAAATTACTTCGCCTCCCCCCGTTATTACAAGATACAAAGACTCATTATGTTGACATTACAGTGAGTAAATCAGACTGCTGTTGATTGTTTAGAGTTAATTTGATTCTCAATGGTCCTGTTTTACTATTCATGGAATACGCTTAGTTCTATTAGATCCAGAAGTTATAGATTTCAATGTAATATTATCTTCACCCTATGGGCATGATGACATCATTGTTTCATGCTCTAACATGAGACCAATCACAATGAGCGTTCTTCACTCTGTATCTCTTGTCACGGTGTTGCCGTGGAAATGGTGGGATCACATGGTTCTTCAGTGTTATGTGGGTCATGAGTTCGTTTCAGAAGTGGGAGCTGCTAAGTGTGTGTGTGTGTGTGTGTATATCTGTGTGTGACTGTGTGTGACTGTGTGTGTGTGTTCTGTCACTGAGCTCTGTCATCTGTGTTCCAACCAGGGGTAGCCCCTCTTGAGTCACTCTTCTCAGGTCACATGACCGTCAACAGGAAGTGATGCGTGTCCATGCACTCTCTCTCTCTCTCTCTCTCTCTCTCTCTCTCTCTCTCTCTCTCTCTCTCTCTCTCTCTCTCTCTCTCTCTCTCTCTCTCTCTCTCTCTCTCTCTCTCTCTCTCTCTCTCTCTCTCTCTCTCTCTCTCTCTCTCTCTCTCTCTCTCTCAATTCAATTCAATTCAAAGGAGCTTTTTTGGCATGGGAAACATATGTGTACATTGCCAAAGCAAGTGAATAAACAATAAACAAAAGTGAGAAGAAACAAATTTAACATCAACAAAAAACTATTAGAGATTAACAGTAAACATTGCACTCAAAAAGGTTTTAAAAAGATTAAGACGTCAAGTGTTATATTATCAGCTATGTACAGAGTTTTAGCACAGTGTTTTAGCAATGTGCACATAGTCTTGCCCCTTCTCTCTCTCTCTCTCTCTCTCTTTCTCTTTCTCTTTCTCTCTCTCTCTCGCTCAAACTCTCTCTCTCTCCAATACACAGCGGACCCTTTAACTTAAATCCCAATTCATTCCCACAACTCCATATATGGCGTGCCTATTATAAGCCACTGTGCATGATATGAAGAGGGGTCTGCTGCAGCTGTGGGCCGTAGCCTACAATCTTATCCATATTCAAAGCACATTTCCAACACCAACGCCTTGTTACAGTGGGGAAAAAAAGTATTTAGTCAGCCACCAATTGTGCATGTTCTCCCACTTAAAAAGATGAGAGAAGCCTGTAATTTTCATCATAGGTACACGTCAACTATGACAGACAAATTGAGGAAAAAAAATCCAGAAAATCACATTGTAGGATTTTTAATGAATTTATTTGCAAATGATGGTGGAAAATAAGTATTTGGTCACCTACAAACAGGCAAGATTTCTGGCTCTCACAGACCTATAACTTCTTCTTTAAGAGGCTCCTCTGTCCTCCACTCGTTACCTGTATTAATGGCACCTGTTTTAACTTGTTATCAGTATAAAAGACACATGTCCACAACCTCAAACAGTCACACTCCAAACTCCACTATGGCCAAGACCAAAGAGCTGTCAAAGGACACCAGAAACAAAATTGTAGACCTGCACCAGGCTGGGAAGACTGAATCTGCAATAGGTAAGCAGCTTGGTTTGAAGAAATCAACTGTGGGAGCAATTATTAGGAAATGGAAGACATACAAGACCACTGATAATCTCCCTCGATCTGGGGCTCCACGCAAGATCTCACCCTGTGGGGTCAAAATGATCACAAGAACGGTGAGCAAAAATCCCAGAACCACACGGGGGGACCTAGTGAATGACCTGCAGAGAGCTGGGACCAAAGTAACAAAGCCTACCATCAGTAACACACTACGCCGCCAGGGACTCAAATCCTGCTGTGCGAGACGTGTCCCCCTGCTTAAGCCAGTACATGTCCAGGCCCGTCTGAAGTTTGCTAGAGTGCATTTGGATGATCCAGAAGAGGATTGGGAGAATGTCATATGGTCAGATGAAACCAAAATTGAACTTTTTGGTAAAAACCCAACTCATCGTGTTTGGAGGACAAAGAATGCTGAGTTGCATCCAAAGAACACCATACCTACTGTGAAGCATGGGGGTGGAAAAATCATGCTTTGGGGCTGTTTTTCTGCAAAGGGACCAGGACGACTGATCCGTGTAAAGGAAAGAATGAATGGGGCCATGTATCGTGAGATTTTGAGTGAAAACCTCCTTCCATCAGCAAGGGCATTGAAGATGAAACGTGGCTGGGTCTTTCAGCATGACAATGATCCCAAACACACCGCCCGGGCAATGAAGGAGTGGCTTCGTAAGAAGCATTTCAAGGTCCTGGAGTGGCCTAGCCAGTCTCCAGATCTCAATCCCATAGAAAATCTTTGGAGGGAGTTGAAAGTCCGTGTTGCCCAGCGACAGCCCCAAAACATCACTGCTCTAGAGGAGATCTGCATGGAGGAATGGGCCAAAATACCAGCAACAGTGTGTGAAAACCTTGTGAAGACTTACAGAAAACGTTTGACCTGTGTCATTGCCAACAAAGGGTATATAACAAAAGTATTGAGAAACTTTTGTTATTGACCAAATACTTATTTTCCACCATAATTTGCAAATAAATTCATTAAAAATCCTACAATGTGATTTTCTGGATTTTCTTTCCTAATTTTGTCTGTCATAGTTGACGTGTACCTATGATGAAAATTACAGGCCTCTCTCATCTTTTTAAGTGGGAGACCTTGCACAATTGGTGGCTGACTAAATACTTTTTTCCCCCACTGTATATTGCACCTCGGATTTCGCAAGCAGTGCCGGGTTCACGTGCTAGTCGGAACTGTTGGAGCTAGGAACACGAACATTTCGCTACATCCGCAATAACATCTGCCAAATATCTGTATGCGACCAATAACATTTGATTTGATTTGACTAGGAAACTCAAAAATGTACGACTTGCTAACTGGTTGTATTTATACATGTGCCACTTTCAAACAGTTAGCAAGCCGGACATTTCGGAGTTTCCTATTTTTCTGACTAACATGTGAATGCAGCAATAATGATAAGTCCTTATAGCAGAGTTGGTGTAGGGATATATGGTGTAGAATTCTTAGAGATACTCACTGACAAGAGAGGAAAATAAACATGTTCTGTGTGTCTCTTTTTTTCTACCTGACTCCTCTAATAGTGGTCCAAAGCCTCACAGCCTTATCCAATCAGAACGCTTCAGAACACTCACACTCATTCTCTCTAGGCTGGTTACCAAGGAGACAGAGTCAATTCTGAGAAGTAGTAGCTACAGCCATGGTCCCAGTCGGTATTAGATAGAACGTTGCGGTCCTGCTCGCCTGTGGGGAAAACAACCGGTGGTTACCTAGGTTACCCCATTGGCTCACAGCAAAAACTTGACCTTTTCAGATGCAATTTCTTGTTGTCTGCTTGTTTTAGTCAATTACAAAACTACATTTTAGACAAGTACAACATGTCTAAAGATTACTTTTCAACATTGCCTGCTCCCAAGCGTTCTCACTACTTAGAAAAACATAATATTGTAGGGCTTCCCTCTTGCCCCTTTTCATGATGGTGCTAGCAGCCACGTGAGTGAGTGCTAGCTAACTAGCCAAGAACAACAACACAAACAGACTATAGAGCTACAAGTAATGAGTGGAGTTACAAATGGACTACACCAAGCAAGTTAAATGTCTTACCTGTGTGATTTTTATTCCCACCTGTTTTGGTGGTGCCGGAATTACCTCCCTCGCACCTGTTCGGAGAGGAAATTTTTTTCTGTATCCCACATTTCCCGACGGGATGGGAATGGAGAGCCAGGAGTCTGTCCAGGGAGAGAAGGAGAGATGGGGAGAGGAAAGGAAGAGTTCTGGGTATTTTAGGGTGAGGGAGGAGGAACGGCAATCGACGGCAATTTTGTAAAACATTTACAAGTTTTGAACTTGGTCCAACTAGGTCAACTAGGATAATTTGGATCGAACTGCTAATAAACAGAGGGGAGATAGCTAACTTGATTCAGAATGTTGCATGAGGAAATTAGGCAACAAAATCTTTGTTCAACTGAAGCAGACAAGAGCTGGATTATGTCTAGTAGGGCTAGAGACACTAAAAAGCTTTTTTAGTGACTCTAGCCCTTAATTTAAAACGCCTACACAGCAGCACAGTAACTTCACAGTAACTGTCAAAGTACGTTCCTTCTTTAGGCTTTGTTTACATACTTCTACTGTGAGACAGTAACTCCTAGTTATAAGATAGTAACTCCCATTGCTACCTGTTAGCTACTGCTACCTACTTTTCCCTTGCAGCTACATTTTGGTCAGAAAAAGTTGAAGCCCACTCTTTATGTTAAGCTGGCCTCAGTTGTTTGGCTCAATTGTTCAAACCACCAACATGTCCTTCAGTTCAGAGTCGACCACACTCAGCAGTTTTCCCACCAGATGTCAAACACGTCCACTGGGACAAGGCATATAGAGTTTTTCGCTGTGAGAGCAAAATAAGACTAAACTGAACTGCGATCCCAGTCAGGGAAGACAAAGCATACAAATAGAATACATCCGGCCCACCCATCACAGACCCATTCATTTCAATTGGAATTTCTGTTCTAGTAATTATTTTTCTATGAGAAAGAGAAACCTAGCAGAGTTTAGTTTAGGAAAAACCCAGTCAACATGGGGCTGTGTGTATACGTATGCTGACGCAGACACGGAGAGAGAACTGGGTTTGGACCAGTCCCTCTTCCACGTACTGTTACACACACGGGCCTGCTAGGCTGTTTATTAACCTGGTTCCTCTGGGTCTTTACCCTGCCCTGACGCACACCAGATTTATGGCGTGTGGTCTTACTCTTTCGCTCTCTTTTCTTCTGTGTCTCTTCTTTCTCTGTCACACACACCTGCATACATAAGCACGCAGGAACACACACACACACACACGCACACACACACACACACACACACACACCAGCAGCTTGTCGGCAAAGGCCTGCTCCATGTAGCCTTCAAATGAGCAGCCCACTCCCACTCCCACACACACACGCACACACACACACTTTTCCCGTATCTTTTTCTCTCTTTCTCTCTCATTCTCTCTCTCCTCTTCTTACAGTATATATGCAGACATTATAGGCTTCTTTTTCTCACCCACAGCCCCATTTACGTTCCCTAATCCCCCCTTATGCATATTTTTAATTTGAGGGGTTAAAATTGGGTAAACACAATATGGCCGACACTGCCTGGCATCTCTGACCTCTGCAGAGTGTGTGTGTGTGTGAAAAAGTCCCCCAGTGTGTGTGTTTATGTGTGTATGCGTGTAGTTCCCTCTAACCCCGGCGTCAGCACTTCTCCTCCCTTAGTAACACCACGGCTTTATGAATAAATCGACTCACATTAACTCCTCTCCACCACAAGCAGTAAAACACCATACAGCGTTTGTCCTTGTCCGACTGGGAATTTCAAATGTGTCCGTGCTTTGATATGACATAATCTCTGATGCTGTGATCGGAGTTGTGGTGAATTTTAAATACTGAGCCCAGCTGTTTCTTTCAATGAAATGTAATGAAATTAAACACTATTCAATTCTTCAGTCAGCTGTATTGACGTGAAGTACATTTGGAAATGTTGCCAAATATTTCTCTCCCTCTTAATTCATAAAAAATGTATCCGTGTGTTGCTCTTTACAGATGCAGATTCTTGACAAGTTCCCAATCGAGGGAGGGCAGAAAGATCCCAAGAAGAGAATCATCCCATTTCTCCCAGGTCAGTCTCCATTTTCATTCTCTCTCTCTCTCCTTTCCTTCTTTTCTCCACACACACACAGGTAGAATGTATTTCACACTACGATAAGCAAAGCCTCTGTCAACCCCATTGCCCTTAACATCGAACCTCGACCAACACTCGAATCGATCCCTTGCCATAGATCCAATGACATGACACTATCCGTAGGGACTTATTTGGGTTTATAAGTCAGCACAGTCTGACTTGAGGCAGACAGACACCACCATGACAGTAGAGTCAACGATAGCGCTGACTCGTCAGGAAGTTACACTGCTTCAGTATCCTGTGTGTGTGTGTGTGTGTGTGTGTGTGAGTATCCTGCTCGTATCGACGCCCCTCCTAGTTTATACATTATTTATCAGTCTGTCCGTCCAGTTGAATGTCTCTCTGAGGTGCAGCAGCAGGCAGGTGCTGACAGTGTGTGTTTGTGTGTGTGTGTGTCTGTGTGTCTCTGATGCGTGGGAGTGAAAGACACAAATGGAAAAAGAGATAGAGGAAGAGATGGTACAACAGAGAGAGACAGAGACAGAACGAGAGCAACACTCCTGGTGTGTGAGTGAGAGGCTTATGTCTG